>NW_009648712.1:3023933-3035156 GCF_000708025.1 Charadrius vociferus | reverse complement strand
TCCCTAGAAGGAAGAATTATTTTCTTTGCAAATTCAAGAAGGCAATCAAGAGAAGTATGGTGGAGGCACTCATGCATTAGCTCTTTAAGGACATATCTTCAAAGTGTTTCCCCTGCAAGTCTTTTGCTTCAATGTCAAACAAAGTTTAAATACCAAAAAAAATACTTTGAATTCCCTTTCAGTGCCCCTTCCCTCCTGGGGATTAAGGGGTGTTACAGCCATATTAGGTTTTCATGCGGTAATTCTTTTCTAAATAAGAAATTTCCAGGTTTGGAGTTTGTGAGTTCACCGTCCTTTGATTGGCCTATTCAAATGTAAACACTGCCTGTGGGTACTTCGTTAGTTCATGAATATTTATAGCACACTGCAAAGCCCACCAAGCCCAAAGTGTCAGAGTTTTCAGGGACCATTTTGATTTCACTAAGTAGTGCTTGACAAAGATGGGCTTAGTATTAACGGTTCTTACTTGTCTCCACACACTCCATATGCTTGTAACTCTACACGCAACAGTCAGCCTGTGAAAATTTCTGTACTTTTTCCTGTAAATAAGCAGGAAACAATGTGTTCATAACAGCCCTGATACATTCCCTGAGAGAACGTTCCTTACATTTCTGCAGCAATTGTATCACGCTTATGGGTTTGTTTTTTCAGATGCTTGAGTGATATTATTGACAAAATTACAGAATTAATTGACAAAGACAGTATAGCAGTTAAGTGATGAATATTGCCTTTAAATAAACTATTTTAATCTTGAAAAGAAATTCAGATTTAAGGAACAGTAAAATGGCAAAGGACTGGAAGCTAAATGTACTGTCCGATATAAGTACTGAGCTACACCCACAAAGTACCCATATAAAAATAAGCAAAAACGTATATTCCTTCTCTTTCAAGGGGGATAGAGTCATACCCAAATGTGCATGGGCTTGAATATATGTCCCTATTTTGCCTACTCCTTCCTGTTTATGCTCGTGGATGCCTTTTGTAAAATATAGGTATCTATTTAAACAAAAGAGTAGCAACAAAAAAGATTAACCCATACTTTTGATCTGTTCTCCTTATTGCCTTGTGTGGTCAATATTAAATAGATTCTGCAGAATCAGATAATAAAGTACAGTTCATAATCCTTGTGACTGCAAAGGCTGTCATGCAAATATGTTAAGTGAAGTTTGTCGTCTCCAGTCTGAAAGCATGAAACCATGGCTATCTGAAGATAAGCTCTGCTGTTCCTTTGTCTTTTTAAGTGTTGACTCTGAAGCATATCAGTGACAGTTATATGTCAACATTAACATCATGATTTCTAATTGTTTTAGCAAATGGAACAGTGAGGTGTGCGAATTTCAGCCCAAAGAAGCAAATCAGAAGTTGCTGCAGAAAGAAAAATGCACAGAAAGGCAAAAGAAGGAGGAAACAAAAGGCAAAGGAGTAGAAGAGCAGTAGAAAGGAGATTATAGGGCAAAGAAAGAAACAAGATAGAAATAATAGTGCTTGGGAAGGCAAACATTTTTCTGCTGAGTGATGCTGATAATAATGATAAGGCACTTGTAAAAATAAATCATGATAATAATAGAGGGGAAGTTCAGTTATTACATAAAGGCCAGTTTCTACCCTCCATCCTTGTAGAAGCTTCTGTGAACATCAGGGAGTCCTGTTGTAGATTGAGGGCAGGGAAAGCAGTAAATGTATTCCCTGACCCACAAATAATCATTAGAAATGGAATTCTGCCCTTTGCAGAAAATGAGGTTTTATCATCTGTGCCCTGAACATTTCAGCCTACACCTTGCCATTAGTCAGATCAGTTGGCTCATACACCTGGAGTAAGCAGAAGAAATAAGCACTCTGTGTGCATTTGAATAATTTCCCTGGTAGATCAGTTCAGTTCTCTTAATTGTCCATCCATTAATTTCTTGCTAATGTAGTTGATATCGATGACTGATTTTCTGTGCTAAACAGGAAGCACCACTTCTTCATTCTAGGACGCATTCCTTCCTACAACTGCCCTGCTGTTAGCTACCAGTAGCTGCCGTTATATTATCTTTCATCTGGCCCAGAGCTGACAACAGATGGCCATCTCCGGGACTGCCATCAGTGTGACTTTATGAAGCATCCAGCTATGGTGTACTGAGGAGCTTCATGCCCAGTTCTGCAAATCTGCCTCCCTTCCCCCCACCCCGCTGCTGCCCCCCCCCCCATGAATAAGCTCCTCATTCCTGGCTCCACTCTCCACTGGTCCTGCAGTTTCCCAATGAGTGATGGCACAATGTTATCACTGAAAGTTTGCCGCTTTCCCTCCACAGCACTGGCAGAAGGTTGCCATGGCCCCCGGCAACCCCGGCATCCTCACCACTCCATGGTTTGGATGCACCAAAGCATAGGTAGAGGGGCTCAGTAGCAGCAACCCTGCAACCTCTTAAGATCTGTAGTCTGAACCCGACCTTCTTCCATCAGAGAGCTTAGCTCAGTAGCCCTGCATCTCCTCAGGCTCAAGGGATTTGGAGAGAGGAGTGATGTTTGTTCTTTGTTTTTTTGATGTTTCACAA
Source organism: Charadrius vociferus (assembly GCF_000708025.1). Lineage (NCBI taxonomy): Eukaryota > Metazoa > Chordata > Aves > Charadriiformes > Charadriidae > Charadrius > Charadrius vociferus. The sequence continues at coordinate 3,032,619 of NW_009648712.1, read as the reverse complement.
GACATGCTGCCGAACCATGATTGAGTCTATTAAGCATGAAGGAAGCTAAAATATCGATTAGAGACCCAAAGTGGAGAAAAGTATAAAATTCACAAGCATCCCGATTCCATTGACACATTAGATAATTTGGAAAAGCTGTTTCAACTGCGTGGCTGCTGTGTATTTTGGAGAAAGATATATTGTTTGCTCTTGACAGAGTTTTCTAAAGCAAGGTACCTCCAGAGCTGAACCCGTATTTTAAGCGAAATTCACATTTGTATCCTTTATTGTGATATTTGCAGCAAGTCTACAGCTAGTAAGTCTCTGCCCTCGAGCTATAAAGGAGTAAGGCTCCATTGTTGGAGAGAGAGCAGCCTTCTGTGTGAAAGGCTGAGATGTGGTAGGCAAGATGAATAGTGCTTAAAAGCAGTGCTTGCGGTGCTGTCATTTAGAACAGGAACACTGAGGATTTAAACGAAAGTGAAAGGCATGGTAAATGAATCCTTTAAAATTGGTCAAATTTTCAGCTGCCTAAAATAACAAGTTTTCTCCATTGATAGGTTCATTGAGTAGGAGGAAAGTTGGGAGGGGTTGAATTCCCCTAGGGAGGAGGTGCAGATAGTTTGTGAAAACAAGGTGTGGTCAGTGATTCATAAAGAGACACATCCAGGAAACTCCAGTAAACAGCAATCTTGGCTCCAAAGTGGTGACTTTCCTTCTTTTTCTTTTTTTTTTTTTCTTTCTATTTTCTTTCTGGGGGGAGGAGGGGAGAGAAAAAAAAAAAAAAAAAGCATCATTAGATTGCTCCATTCCTAACATTAGTCAAAAAGACTCAGATGCAGATGGCTACACAACTGGAGCTGTTCATTACAAAACCCCAACCAGGAGGAACAGCTTTTAGGTTTAGGTTTTCTACCTGCTATTGGGGTCAGGTTCACCATGCTTTGATCAAACTGAGGTTGAAATATAATTTTGGATGGAAAAAAGGATGGATTTTTGCAGGCTGTCATGATATTTTTTTTTTTAAAGTTGAGCTTCCTTTGTGTTCAAAGCTGAAATTGAGTGTCCTCCACCCTGTTAACAAGGAAAGAAAGAAAGAGATGATTCAGTTCTCATGAACCGATACTGCTGAGTTACACACATTTCTACATGCAGCTTTAGTTGTTTATCTGTATTGTTATAGTCTCATTTATTTTGCAGCAGAATCGCTAGACACAGGCACTGATCATGGGTGTGTAAATCTGCTTGGGGGTACTGTGTCAGTGAATACTCTGCTTCCCCCCCCCATACTCTGTGTGTGTAGATGTGTGCTATGCTGTATAAAGAACCTGTGATATTGTTAAATATTAGTGGTGCATTTTGCTTTGCTTTGCGCTTGTAAAGGTGAAAGGTGATTGTGCAGGAAAATGGAACAGTATATTTGCTGTGAGACAGGCACTAAGAACTCACTCCCATGCTCAGTTATAATTCATGACTGTACTGGTGGGAAGCCCTTATCCCTCTGTGGAGTTAATGCATCTCTACTGTAGCCTGCTGAGAGCACCCTGTGTCCCCTCCCACCATCTGTGCATTCACTTGCGTGCTTTCTCTCTCTCTCTTTACTGTGAGATCTCTTGGTGTTAAAACTGTCAGACTACTACTGCCTGGTAAAGGTGGCTTTATGATGTGTATTAGTGTTGAATTGTCATTTAAAGGGTGAGGAGGTAGGAAAGGGATATGTTACCATTTGTTTTAAGCTCTTGTTAGAAAATGCTGACGAACGAATAGACAGAAAAGTAGATTTGTTACTTCAAACAGCAAACAGCTTTGAACAGCATATAGAAATTGCCACAATGTAGGGTAAGAGCTATTGATGGCAAATACATCTTTGTTCCCAGTCTGGGTGTATTTTGCTGTTTCTTGGTAGAGTGGGTCTCTGTTTCTCCATGTCCAGACCTGAACCAATGGCATGGTAAATTGAATAATATTTATTTACCCATCAGCTAGCTTAGCTGACAACTATTTTATTTTCTACAAGTTGATATCCTCTTGCAGCTGAAAAGCTCTCTTGTAGGCTGCAAGTTAATTGCTTCTATGCTATCTGAGACTTGAAATTCATGTGACCAAGTGCTACAAGCTAGCACAATCTTACTTAAATAGGTAGTGTACAAAGATTTTTTATTATTATTATTGCTGTAAGGCACTGTCAGCAGACCGGTGAGACTGTCTAGCTTCGAAAGAACTGAACTCAGTTCACAGAGGTTTGAGATGATGCATTATCAACCTGGCACCTTACCGCAATATTAGACTCAGAATATGGTTAAAAGACCATGTACTTGACTGTCACAGCAATATTAATTGGCAGTGTTTCCCTGAATGTAATCTTATGTAGTCTGTTGTTTATATTCCTTTAAAACTTATAAATCAAATCCAGACCTGGAATACCAGTGTATGAACTTAACAGATGTGCTGCCATAAGGGACCTGCTAGGTTATAAACTGCAGAAATGATCTTTTTCTATTTCAGATTCCTAGCTTATTCCAGGGAGATTTAGGAACCACAGAAGTAAGGTGGAAGGTCACACATTAGGACGGTAGCACCCACCCAGCGCTTGACGTTGGGTGTAATTGTCAGGAAATCCACCTCTAACCGTTTTATTATTCAGTCATAGCATCTTTCTGAAGCTCCCAAGCAAAAGTAGGGCAAGAATGACTTCAGTAGCTCTGTGTCCAGGTTTTCTTAGGTGAAAGATCACTTTGAGATGACACAGCTGAGTAGTCAGGCTGAAATCCTAGTTGGTATTTTATTAATTTTGCACCAAGATAAATCCTGAAATTCTGACAAACTCCATGACAGGTGAAATTCCTTCTTGCAGAATCTGCTCAGCAAGAGGCTGCTCATTTCGTTCTGTTCGGAGGCAGGCAACAGGAGGGCAGCTTTATAATCAGCCCTCAAAGGAGCCCCGGCCGCCCCAGAGCCTTGGACTGATTGAATAACTCCTGGGCCTCTTCCCCTAGGCCTCCATCAGCAGGGGTCCTGTGGAAAGCAATCTCCCGCAGACTGGCACTGAAGTGAGCTTTAAACTACTATTTTCTGCTCTCCAGAGGAGCCTGGAGTACTAAAAGATAGATGGACTGCAGATATTTTATGAGAAACTGTCAGAAGAAGAGCAGAGTAAATGTTTTTTTTCCTCCTTCTTTGAGTCACACGCTGCATCACTGTAGAATTTTTCCCAGAATCTTTTACACTGAAAGTTTGAAATTAATTGGTTGCTAACCTTAATTTCCCCCCACCCCTTCTTTTTCTTTTTTTCCCTTCCCTCTTCTTTTTCTTTTTTTTTTTTTTTTTTTTTTTTTCTTAAATATTCACTCGGAGGCCCTTTGCTTAACCACAGTTGCAGAAAATCAGTACCATTTGCACTGAAATATTTATAATGACAGAATGAAAAATTGGATTCATTTTCTGGCCTGTAGCCGAACAGTCTGCAACTTTGCGCAGCATTGTTTAGCATCTCTCATTCCTTCCTTTCATTGGGGTCGTTTTCAGACACACACGCACGCGCTGCCCATGCATCAGAGGAATGCTTAGCAAAACACAGAGCCATTTTTAATCTCAGCCTTGAGAAAACAACTTGTCTCTAACCTTGCCACCATTTGGGGGGGGAAGCGAAGGCGGGGTGGGGGGGGAGGTCCCCGGGAAGCGTGTAGAATCCCTCTTACAGGAGAGATTATAGAGGATGACATGCAGTAATCTGTCCTCTACAGCAAAGCAGCGTACAGCTGGAATTCAGCAAGTTGCTTCGGTGTGTTGCAGGGGAGGCAGGGTGGACTCAGCACTGGGATGGATAGCAGGATCTCTCCAGTAATCCCTCTTCTAGCATCAATTCCCTCAGTGGCCTTGGGAAACTCATTTGCCCACGAAGGAAGAGGTTGTCAAAAGCTCCTTTTTGTGCGTGAACACAGACTGTGCCTGTAAAAATGCCCTGTGCTTCTTTGCACCTCCAGAAAACAGAGGATGCTGGAACTGTACATATTTATTTCCCTCGCAGCAATGGTGTGAAGGTGAAGTGGTTGATGTTTGCAAAGTGCTTTGAAAATGAAAGTGCAGATCCTCGGGCTCCAATTTGCATCCCCTGCCAGTATAAAAGGTACCTTAGTCAGACAGCCAAGGATTCCCTCAGTACACAGCAATTCCTGTTTATTTTGCTAGCTGGTTCTGTATCACTCCCTTTTGGTCCTCACAGGCGTGTCTCAGACTCTGATGAATTCCAGGGATTTTTAATTGATGTAACAACCCCGTGAGGGCTGTTATGAGCTGGCACAAGTTCGAGCAGTCTTCTGCATTGTGGTGGCACAAGATTTGAATGTTTAGGCTGCACAGATTCACAAAAATGTACAGTGGCTGTATAGGAACTAGTCTGAAAATATACACAATTTAGTAGAGAATGATAAGTCTCTGCAGATGTTGGACTGTTGTGCAGAAATTAATAGAGAAATATATCTATGAAAAGCGGTGATTTCAAAAACCCTTAGAAATGATTCTCTGGTGAGTTCTGTAGACTGTCTTGACAACTGTGTTAGTTTCTGGAAAAGCCCTGTGGCCAAAATGTTAATCCCTGAAGTCTAAAAGGAGGCACCTTGAGACCATACTGGGTCCCCTAAGGAAGTGGGTCAGATTCTGCAAGGTGCTGAGAATCTTGTGAAAATGTAGGTGCCATAAATTGCCTATAAAGGTTAAAAAATATCATCTTGCTGACTTCACCTGTATCGAATTTACCACATAGCTCTATTGCTGATAGCAGGTATCTGTGTATAGTACTAAACTCTGAACTCTATTCCACATTGCTCATCTGAGCACAAATTTTTTTATTTATTTGGTTTCTTCTGTTAGAGCTTCAAAATGTTGGCTCCCTCTCAGTGGTCTGAGGAGCTCAGCCCGAGCAGGTGTGCCTATAAGCAGTAGGAAGGGACAGACATCTGCTGTAAACATCAGTACAGCTCAGTTAACACTGCACAGAGTTCTGTGGTTTGTGGCATCACATACTTTTTATCATTCAAAAGTTTCTTACCAACTCGCAGATTTGCCTTTTTACCACGTTCCCCAAGATAGTTTGACAGGTCAGCCTGAAGTGATGAGCGTTCTGACACAAACTGCATTGTGTCTTAGAAATTTTGCCTGCAGTTGTTTTACTGTAGTATTGCTTTGATTTGAAAAGGAACTTTCTACAAAGTGCTGTGTTTTAGGGTATAACAAAAAAAAAAAATTCCAATATTGTGCTGCATGTATTACAGAGGTTTTCTGCTTAGCCCCTATTATTGCTTTCTGGTTTTCCTTTTTTTTTTCTTCATGTATGTAAATGGAGAACAATATAATTTTTGTAATTTTTAACAGTTACTGAGAAGCAGAAAGAATAGAGATGAGAAAGAATGTGGGCTTTAATTGCAAATATTTTTTTTAAACTGACATTTTGAAAGCAGATTGCCCTGGCAATTTAATGACATTTTAAGGGGAGCCATAGCCCCAGAGGAGACTCTTTCAAATCCAGAAGTATTTCTTTGGTTGAGCTGACCAGAACACAAATATACAGGTGTTTAAAATCCCTTAAGATACTGAAGAGATTTGTGGGGACAATAGACTACGGACCACAGTGAGGCAACCGTACAGATCTAATGGGATGGTACAGAACTGTTACTGAACATCCGGGACTGTTAAGAATAACCCCCAAACAAATGTTTTATCTCATTGTTGAAGACAGTACCTTTCTGGGAAAGCTGCTTTCTCTGCGCGCCTGAACCATTATGTTGGGTTTGTTTTTCTGTTTGGAGTGCCAGTCTGTTTACTAAAGTTATTAGTTTATAAATTTTGCCAAGGTAAAGTAACTGTGAGAGCTTTAAATTAGAATAAGTGCCACTTCTGTGTGGCAGGTTCCTTTGAGGGCTGATTAGAAAGCAGCCCTCCTGTTGCCTGCCCCTTTATGCATGGCACTATTGCTGTGGGTACTTGTTTATAGCTTACCTTTGAATTTATATGTGTGCACTGTGGTATGATGAATCGCCCTCCGATAGCAAAGATTCTGCTTTTTTTTTTTTCTGGGATCAGGCTAATACTTCACTTTAAAGAGTTATTTTAATTAGGTGGGTTTTATTGTAATGAATTAAAATTAACTTGGAGTAGCAAATTATATAAGACTGCAAGGGTTATAGATTAGCCTCACCATAGCTACAGCACATCTTTTTGTAAAGGAATTAAACTTCTGTATTTCAGACATCTTGGAACCAAACATAGACGGCAAATGAGCGTAAGTGTGGTCTCTAGTTATTTTCCTCCTAAATGTGATTGTTTTCACTCAATCAGATTGCCACACTAAAAGGCAGCCCTAATGGGCAACAAGGGGTGAAAGCAGCAGCTGCACGAGGCTGGATCCCCTAGCAGGAGATAGCCTAGGAGAGAAGAGTACCACGGCATCACAAGCCAAACCCAGAGGTGAGGGGGGGCATTTCTTCGACTGTCAGCGCAGGGTCAAGGCAGGATCTAATGACATGTCTGACTCGCAACGTGTCACTGGCCAGCTGTGTGACAGGAAATAGAATGACCAACCTCGAAGAATGACATTTGGTAGAAGGATACTTCTTCCCTCACAGGGAGGAAGGAAAAAGGCATAAAAGGATGCTTCATTGTGTAGTACTTCTTGTCTGGGGGAGGGTGAGTGAGTATTGAAACGTAGAATTTGGACTTCACTGTCTTCCCCCTTTCATAGGGTCTGAAAACATGAAAGTGAGAGTAAAATTCCTCCCATTTAGCTGTGGTCAGATTTCACACTTCTTTTACACAAATGCAAATGACAACAAAACAGAAGACAATAGAGAATTCAGACTTCCACATTTTACAACCAACAACCACAATGACAAACATAAAATTTTATTGTCCTGGTACCACATGTCAGTAAGTGCTCCAGATTTATTGATTTACAGTGTGTATCCTTACAAAATTTAGAGAAGTAGTGACTTTGTTATAAAGGGCAAAACAGTATTCTGATCTCTTTAAAAGTGACCTTTACAACATGGAATATCTTGGACTGAAAAGGAGGGAACTCAGATGAGGTTGCTCCAAGAACAAAACATTTCAACATAGGGTTCTTAAATGTCTTAACTATTTACCAGCTATGAAGGGATAAATATTTTCCTTATTTTCTTTTCCAACAAGTAGATTTGTAATTGACACACACACCAAGCCTACCACATAAGCACTGTCCCAGTTCCCACTACTTCTTGTTTGAAGAGCTGTAGGAATAAGGACTATAAGACCTTCAAGATGGTCTGGCACAGTAACTAGTTGTGAAGGAAGTCAGGAAGCAAAAGCCCTTGGGGCTTCTGCTTATCAGCTCAGAAATCTTTGGCCATTACCACCAAATCCGCTCAATCTGGCTTTCCTTGCAAACTGTCTTGAAGGAAAAAGGTGCAACAACGTGCCGCAGAGTTTGGGGCATTTGGAAGAGGAGGAGAGCTAGCAGAACCCCATAGTTTTTCCTTTTCTTTCCTACACATTTTAAAAACGACATAGCATGGACAAGGGGACATATTTTTGCTTGTGTTCCTGATTTTGCAACCCAAAATACGCACCGGTCCACTTATATGTTCTCTTAACTGGGTGTATGTATGTATACCTACTGGCTGGATAACTACCAAATATGATTCCCATGTACAAAAGCCAGGTTTGGTGATTTTAAAACTGGTCTGGTTCAGGGTTTGCTCTTAGCTGAGCGAAAATGGTGTTAGTCGCTTTGAGTTAATCTTGGGCTGATCCATAACCTCCAGTGTGCTGAGTGCTGTTGTACAAGGCCCCACGCACCGGCTGGCAATGTGCAGGGAATGCAGATTCCAGGCTGTCCCTTTGTCACCTGGTAAGCACAATACCCAGCATTGTGTCACGAGGTAGGGAGGTGAACTCAGCGATCGATCCAAGCATGGGATGCGCCTGTCCGTATAATAAGAGTGCAGACAAGTTACAGTGCTTTTCTTTTGGGCTGTATCAAGAAACTTGTAATTTCACTTGTAATTTTGTTCAAAGGAATTCTCGTACATGCACCTGTGGAAAACAGGAAAGGATCATTGTTTTAAAGGTTGCCCTTTGCATATAAATCACAGCTCTGTGTGCTTCTCCATTTTAATTGGGTGACCTTTTGAATCCTATGGACAGGAGCTTAAATTCTGGACCTGCCAGTTGGTTTAAGATTTGAAATCAATTCATGATCTAGCAGTTACTCTGCTTTAAATCAGGGAGCCCAGAATGGAAATTTGAGAAGAAGTTCCACTTGGAAGGTTCCTTCTCACAACTCATAGAAAACTTCATTGTAGACCAAATAGATGTGTATAAAATTCAGATTCATTTGTCAGTTTAATCCCTGAAAAGACCTATCAGGATTCAGTGAGTACAAGAGAAACAGGAGGAGCAAGAAACGTGTAATGTTTCCAACAGGACATTTCTGTGCAATTATCAATTTAAGCTTCCATTATTTGTCACTAATTACTGCACTGAACTGTTAAATATTTAGTAGTAGTTTGTTTAATTGGGTTTGACCTATAAAGGAATTTGTACATAGCGTAGCTCCAGTTCCAGGAGCCAGGTCCTCACTCCCAGCTAGGCAAATTTGTATTCACATAAGACGAGCACATATTGTCAGACCAGGGGTTTTGTTTTTGTTGTTTGAGTTTGTTACCTCTCTCTTTCC
>NW_009648712.1:3016968-3023921 GCF_000708025.1 Charadrius vociferus | reverse complement strand
CTTTCCCTCACAGATTTATTTGTCTTTAAGGTATCTAAAATTAGAGCACGAAGTAGGAGTGCTGCTTGTGGATGTAAAATGGGAGGGAGGTCAAACTTAAACTTGTTTACAGATGTTGTAGTTTAGAAAGCACCAGCATGATAAATTAAACATAACAAAGAAAAAAAAAAATTAAAGCAGAGCAACAACTAGCCCATGAACACGTGTGTCTGTAAAACACTGACTTAATCCCTGAATATCTTATTAGGCAGTATTGCCTATCAAAGCTTGTTGTCCCCTGTTACTCTGCTGTACAGTAGCTGGAGATAAATTTGGATTTGTTCAACTTTAGGTTCTGCTTGCTCTTTGCCTGGCTGTGTCTGACAGGTTGAAGAGACTTCTGGCTGTGGCCTCTGCAGAGGATATGCAAGAATCAATCAGTACATGAGCAATATTCACTTTGTTTTAAACCCTGCAGGCCTTGCTCTATTCTTACTTGTCCCTATCTTGAAACTCCCTTGATTTCAGAGGAGTTTCTCTTAATTTATACCAGGATAATCATAACCATATTCTAAAGTAATAAGACTTTTGATATATTTCTCAGAAGTGCCTCCTTTTGCCTTTTTTGCTTAAGCTTTTATTTCCACTTAATGAACAATTTTCTTATTGGGGAAGGAAGCTTGTGTATTAATTTCAAACATTTGCAGTATCACAAAAGCCTTCTTTTTCTAAAAACAAGACTAGGCCTGGATCCTGATTAGCAGTACAGCCCCTTTGCAGCAAAAAACGAACAGGAATGCTTCCCAGTTTCAATGGATTCCTGTGAAAATGTCCTAACCTTTGTCCTCTCTCCCTGTCACCATCATCTCACCGTTTATGGGGGTAATACATGCACCTTGCCCATGCAGCCAGGCACACCTTGACTGAAATGGAAGAGGTTGTTGTAAGTGCTGCATTTCAGTAAACACCAAAGAGGATAAGGGAGGCTTATGGAAGGCTATTGCCTGGCACCATAGGTTAAAACAGCCTTGGAGCTACTCTGATTTATGTAGAGGCTTAACCAGGAGCCAACGCTCCTAATGAGAAAGGTGCAAGGATGGGGAGCAGACGTCTGTGTTTGTGTCTGTTCTCTTCTAGTGACAATGATGAAGGTCTTATTTGCTGTACTTAAGAATATCTGTCATTCTTTTCCATACAACAAACCTGTGATATATGTACTTACATATAGTAATGAATCCAAAAGGAACTATTGACATTTTACTAGTGACTTACTGGAAGTCTCTGAAGAAAAATAGGTATCAGGGGGTTTGGTTTGGTTTGATTTTGGTTTTAATTTTCAGTTTGCATGCCTGAGAACATGCTATTCGATTTAAGATATTTTTTTTTATGGGTAAGTTTTCTCTGGCCCAGCTCAAAATGCTTAAGTAGAAGAACCAGAACACTGAGAGTTTTAAATAAATATGATAGAGTATGATCTGATTAGCCGTCATGCCATTTCAGAGACATTAATATCATAACAAATCCCATAGCTTAGGTGAACTTATTTATATGAATAACTGCAATTCAGTGTAGACTTTCCTAAATTATCATTGTCAACAGCGGTCAGTCATGACCTAAGATGACCATTAAATTGGCCATCATGTCTGAGAACAGACCTGATTCTCAAAGGCTGGTAAACATCAACTCACCACACATAAGTGGTATTTATGGGAACACAGATTCTCTTGGGATTTGGCCTCTTCTTTGTTGTGGAAATAGCTCTGCTTAAGTCAGATCAAATCCTTGTTTCCTTGGGAATCTCAAGTTTCAGAGACTGTATTTTGTTAGGTCTATGCTGGTGATCAAACTTGGCCTGGATGAAACTCCATGCCTACTTTAGTGCATTTAAAAATTCATTGGTACTCCTCCTGCTCTGCCAACTGCACTGCAGTACTGGAGATGCTGGTGGCAGCGACACCTTGCCTGGATTTTTTTCTGTTCTGTCCAGAACTCCACAGTCTCCATTCGGCTTCCTACTTTTTACCTCTGAAAAACTATTAGACATCATCTCCTTTCCAGCTCCCTCATTCACTCAGGATAAGTGTGACCACTGAAATCTGAATAGATATTCATTTTTGTGTCAGAAACATTGTAATTCATGGGAGAAACACATCAGAAACATTTGTTGGTTCCAAGATTTCAGATACAACAATTTTAAGTTAATTTCTTGTAGTTTGTGTTTTATGAATGGAAGGGAGGGGCCTGGGAGGGAAAAAAATCTGTGGTTGCATCATGTGTTGATGAGATTCAACTGAAGTTGCTCCTTTTGTATTTCACCTACATGAAAAATACAAAAATTATTACAATCTGAGTGTTCATAGATGCTCTGTCAGGACAATTAGGGTTTATAGCATAGAATGGACCTAGGTATGTCCCTAACCTTCAGTTAATTCATTTGGTGGAGGTGGACTGTGGAAGTGGTTACCCTTACTGTGGGAACACAAATCCCATCTATACTACCTTTTTGCCTGTATAGCAGCTAAGCCGGAGAAGCCCACGTAACAAAATCTTAATTGCTTGCAGCAGCAGTTGCCTTAATGTTTGGGGGCATTGAAAGTAAGCTTACTGCTTTCAGATGCTTTGAAATGGCCCAGATACTCTACTGAAACCATCTCCTGACTATGCAGATTTGGTTTCATGTGTGATTTGGGGCTGGCTGAGCCTCTTCCTCTCCTGGGATGAACATCAGGAAAAAAAATCCTAACCCTGAGGTCTGTGAAGCTGTGAAATAGTCTCCCAAGAGGAACATTGGAAGCTCTAATTAAAATTGGACTGGGCAAAACACTTGAAATTACACTATAGGCAATAATCCAACACTGGCAAGATGGGTGGAGAAAACGCCCTAATGGGTCTTTTCTGTCTTTAAATTCTATGAATTCTTGTTCTTCTCTTTTATTATGCTATTTCACATTTTTCTTTAATGGTGACACAGTGTCATGTAGAAAGTATTATAAGATACTATTGTGAGCTGAGTAAGATGATGTTAAACGTCAAAAGAAAATGCAACAGTTTCTCTGCAGGTTCACAGTGATTATATGGAGACAAGAAAAAGAGAGGCTGACTGTAAGCGAGGGACATCAATGGAGTGTTTCTGATCTGTAAGACAGCGGCAAATGCCTGCAATATACATGTTTATCATTTTGACGGTACATTTCATATTCTCTGCTTATGAAGAATAACCACATTCCACCAAACCTAACACAGGTGTGGAAAAGTCATTTACTGTGACTGCATACATCACTCAGATTGCTGGAGACATCTTCTATCCAAATGTTTCAAATGTCCCCAAAGACCTGGACTAAATAATATCTTTTTACATCTTAATTTATAGTGTGTATTTAATCTTAGTATCTCACAAATCTAAGCATCTCATCAATTTAGTCTTGGGTATAATCATGTTACTGTTTACCAGGAAGGAACCTTGCCACAATATAATGGGGCTTTGACAAGAAACTCTGTGCTGCAGAGCAGCACAAGTTTGAAGAAAGGGTATAAAAATCAACCTCATCTGAGATTTTTCTTAAAATTATAGTTATGTCTGAATCAGTTTCATTTATTTGGTTTTGGTGTTACCGCTTGATACTCGTCTTCCCTCCTCCCCCTGCCCTTCCACATGATGCAGTATTTTAGCAGCGTCCGATGCAGAGCTTTCTGCGTGAGAGGTCTGACATCGTGGCAACCAGTTAAGTAACAAAGCATCAGACTGAAGTCCTGGAAACCATGTTGACACTGTGAAACTGCATTTTTGACTTGCCATTCCTAGTGCTCTTAAGGTTTTGCTTGGCCTTTTCCACAAGCCTTTCTTTCTTCCCCTTTGGTTCTTGAAAATCCAACATCCTCTTGTTAGCTGCAGACAGTTTGAAAAGTATGGTACAGGGTAAAAAGTTGGAATAAAAAGAAGGGAAGAGAAGCAGAAAATCTTGATTAGAAAGTATAATTTAATAGAACATGTATTGAACCAAATGTATTGATTAATGTGGAAGATATAGTACTTATATTGATTCAAACTAGAGATTTAGTACTAAAAGCTGTAAGCCAAAAAGCTGTTGCAGATTGCTACAAAAGTCAGTTTAATGCTGTCCTTGAGAATGCCTTCACAAAGAAATTCTTCTAATGTTTGAGGAGTAGGTAGAATGCGGTATATGTCAGTTTGATCCCGGAGGGTTTTATTTTGTACTCTAATAGCTGTTACGAGCCTACATTATATCCAAGGAGTAATTTTCCTTAGGGGTGCCCAGCTCGCTTTGTGTCAATATTCTAGCATTTTAAGTCACGTACAGTATATGCTTCTGGGAACAGTGCAGGAGCCAGCCAGACTCATAATGGTCTGCATTCATTAATAAAGGCAGAAGCTTCTGTCCCTCCATTGCCCACTACAGGGATGCCTCCCTGGTCTTCAGGGACCCGTACAGACACATTTAAAGAAAGCTTTATTTTGAGTGGGCAGGAGATGAAATGCAGGACTTGCAGGCATTTCCTAAGTCAGCTATATGCCCGAGCACAGGGGTGACCTTAATGGGTCAGAGAAGAATGCAGGTCAAAAGACTTATTATCCAGCCTGTTGGAAACCAATTGCTTTTGTTAAAAAAAAATTGTAGCGCTTAAAGGTTGATAGTAATGTAGAGTTCTGTTTTACAATGTGGAACTGTATTGCAGTGCGGTGGGGTGCATTTCTTTTTTTTTTAATGAAAAAAAAATACAAGATAATGTACACAGATAAAGGATTCCAGATAAGTGATAACATGTAGGGTACCATAATTACTTAATCAGTGATGATTGATTACTCATGTTTGTGTTCTTGAACTAAGGAAAAAATAACATGCTGCTGTGGTACTGTTACCATCTGTTGAAATAATGCATCTACATTTCATCTTTATATTTCTTCACATGTACCCTCTCTGCACTGTTTGTCAGGTACAACCATGTCTTGTTTCATCTAGTCATAAAAAACAGAAGTCCCATTTAAACTGAATGCAGCCACAGTTCACATTAAACATTCTAATGGGCTAGTGAGTCTGTGGCTATCTCTGGATATTTTTTTCATCGTTAATTTTGATGCTGTGGGCAGGAGCTTTTTGCCAGCTAATACTTCTCGTGTTCTATCTAAAACACAAAGACATACTCCAAACAACAAAAAGTATTATTACCTCTTTTGTCTTGAGCATTTCTGCAAAGAAACCTTTTTGTATTTTTTTTGTCGAGGAGATTCTTCCATCCAGTATCATTGTGAAATCTTTGCATGTTTTTAACTTTTTAACACTAATATCTCAAAGCATTTTTATGCAAAAAAGTGGTGCCATATCGTTTTATAGCAGGTCACATAACGGTTGGGATTCTGGATTCTGCTAACAAAAATAATTCTCTATAGGAACAGGGCAAATCCATTTTAAGAGTTTGTTTTGCTTGTGAAATACATTGAGCTCAGGTTTTCTCAGGTAGTATACTTGCTTTCCAGATAATACTGAGGCAGAGAAATTGGGGATGTAGGAGTGTTCCTGTCTGGGTTTGTGTCTAATGCGGTAACAAATGCAGTGACACACACCCCTCCTGCTTCACTCTTCCTCCATTTTGTGCATGCAAAGCTTGCATTTCTGTTTGCAAAGTAGTTTCTCCTCGTGAAACCACAGCTCTTGGAACTGTTAACATAGCTATTGTTGAAGTCCAGGAAAGATTATGTTACAAAAAAATATTTTTCCCTTTCCATGGCTAAGTAGGAAATTGAAATTTTTGCTTCGTAGGGAGACTACCTCATAATTAAACAGATGTGTTTATATGCAATCAAATTTGGGGGAGGCAAAGAAGGGGAGCACGTGGTATCTCCCGTACTTAGGTGAACGACTTCTCTTTAGCAAGTGGATGTAATAATTGCTCCGAACTCAGGCAAACTACTTTGAAGTTTCCGGAGGAGGCGTGTTTCAAGCTTGTGTAGCGTGTCTTTACTGAAGGGCAGTGCGCTCTCCGAGCTGCACAGGGGATCTCGACTGTAATATTGTGCTCTCCCTGGGTCTACCGCACTCCCGTGTCCCTGCCGCGTCCCTGCCGTGTCCCTGCCGGCGGGAGCTCCAAATTCTGCTTTCCCCGCCTGCCTGAACTCCCACTGCCGGGGAGGCAGGGAGCTCGCTGCACACAAGGCAGAGCCACTATCAGAGTCGAGATCTGCTGTGTGGATAATGGAGGAGAATTTTTGCCCTAAATTTTTAAACACAACACCCCTCATAAAAACAACAACAGTTCATAACTGGGATTAATGTTTGCAATTTTCAGTCACTTAGACATGGGGTCTCCAATAGATGGCTTTTGGTGGAATGGAATATGGCTCTCTGTGGGATTACAGAATTTTCCTCCTTTTCTTATCTCTCTCCTCCCATCCTTCGCCTGCTTGTCTTGTCAATGTTATGCTTCTGAAGTGCTTCCGCTTCGTTTTTTTTTTGCCACTTAGCCAAATAGGTATTTCTCCCTATTCCCTCACGTTAATTACTTTGGAAACCGTATTTTGTTTTGACTGTTTACAGTAAGTATAGTTGCCTTTTTAAGGCCTAAACTGCTCAAAGCATTTCCTCACGTTCCTATCCTGCCCTGTCTCATTTTTCTCTGCAACACTTGTTTTTTTCTATTATCTCTTCATTATCTCTAGAGAATCTCATTTTGCACCAGGGCACGGGAGTCAGGGACACCGAGAGCAGGGGCAAGTCAGGCCTTATGCCGTGTTTTATTTTGTCTCCTTCATATTTGGGCCTTTTTGTTTTTTTAATCAAAAATGTCATTGCAGCCAGAGTTATGGCTACACTTCTAAAACACCTTTTGACTGCTTCGTATGTAACTGTTCATCCAGCCCCAAACTGATTATGCATTTTTCGCTTAGTGAAAAGAAATAAAAAACTGGCATGACTGACATGCTTGCTCTCAGTAGATCAGAAACAAAAGCCTCCCCCCCC
>NW_009648712.1:2991400-3016949 GCF_000708025.1 Charadrius vociferus | reverse complement strand
CAAGAACTAACCGCCCCCCCCCCCCCCCCCCGCCAATATCTCTCTGAAATGTAACAACTGGTGTGTGACTTCACTTACTCAGAAGCAGAGAAAAAATCAGAATTCAGGCTGCCACCCCATATTTAACTTGTCCTGTTGTTTCTAGGTACTGCGGGGTCTCCAATAAGCCTGTGGTGTTACGCTGTAAGTGCTGCAATAAATGGACACAACAGGATGACAAAAGGGCTGACTGTCAGGCTTAACTCTTAATTTCCTTGCTTTTGTGGTTTAAAGTCAGAGCCCATTACCTGTCACCAGCCAACATTTTCGGCTGCAGCTATTGTTACTGCTTTACAGCATTTTGAAATGATTTTATGGGAAGCATAAGAAGCTAAATGAAATCAAGTGGTAGAGTGTATTTTTTTAACACTCTCTGGCCTTGGACAGTCTGGAATTCCTGCCATCAGCATTAAATCATTTTGTATTCACATCTGGAAATTTCATCTTTAAGTGTCACTGGGTCATTTTCCTTTAATCTTGAGAATGGCACTACATTAAAAATTCCTCAGTCTTACTGTAAGATCCTTTCCTTGCCAAATGTCCCATGAACTATTGTTTGTGTACGTGCACAGTTTAGGGAGAGAGAAGGAGGAAGGGAGGGCGAACCGTCAGGCTGGTCTGCAGTCACGCTGTATTTCACATTTGTTTCACCAAGACTGTTTTCATGTGCCTTTTCATGGGTGGCTCTGGAGGGTACGGTTCAGTAGATGTTCACTTCGTTGAAAATGATGACTGTCTTTTGGGAACAGGTTCATCCTGAAGTGCGTTAGTCCAAAGGGGTTTTAAGACAGATTAACTTAATAAAGCAGAGTGAAAGGACTGGATGTGCTGGGAGCAAATTACGGGACGTGACACCTCTGCCCTCTGGGTCACTGGCCCAAATCTGGCCCAGATTACTAGGGGGAAAATCCATCACTAATCAGTGGCTGCCCTGTTGTCTGGGTAGTAGCATTCACAGACCTTTTCCAGTTATCTGTGGATCCAGTGTACGTTGTAGAAGATTTAACGCATATTAGATCGGGTCCTTGCTCTTAGCTCGATGCTTGTGAAGGATGTAAGCCACTGCAGGCATTGAAATAGCATCTCTCATCCCTAAAAGTGGTCGGCTCAATTAGGGCAGCAGTGGGAAAGAGGGTGAAACTTGTGTTTGCTGCTGGATTTGGTGATTACTCGTATGGGAAAGGAGAATTTCAGGCTCCAAAGCCGTGCTGTGTCACCTCACATAAGGCACTGCATTCAGTTGAGGAAAAATACCTGTGGTTTTGGGTGACCGAAGGAAGGGCTGTGGCAGCCCCACCTGTTTTCTCACCGGTCTTTGAGCTCTCTGCTAGGCACGGAATGACTCTTACCAGAATATACTGTGTATACTGTTTAGAGGGAAATAGGTTTTAATGCAATAAAACATTTGAAGTGGTGCCACAGTCTAGGAAGCACAGTCCAATTAGCATACTTTTGGTTTGTAGGCAGCAAGGTCTTTTATGACAAATAAATGCACTTCTCATTTGCATAATGCATAAACCATGAGCCGTATGTAAGCGGACACCGGACCCGCTGACCTGGTGTGCAGTTTCGCTGGGGCAGGTCAGCCCAAAGCGACCTGGAGAGTGTGCCTTGCCCTTCTTGTGGCACATGGAAAGAACACCTGTGGGAAACAGCTGGCGAAAACTCCTCTCTTTGATAATGATGCTTCTTCTGGCTGCTTTAAAACAGGGAGGGCTCAAACATACTCTCTTTCCAGTCCATCATTTTGTGAGATATGTTGGGAGAATTGCGTTTGCATCTTCCTGAAATGCCTGTCCTGTGACTAAGCTGTTTCTTTTCTTCTTGTTACAGAATCATACGATGACCCAGCACAGCAGTTAGTGCAAGGCCCATCTCTTCCAGAGAATTCTTTGTGGCACAAAAAGGGAACACGTTTTACTCTTTGCACGAAATTTTCATTGTTAATGTATATTATTCAGAAACATTGTATTGTACCATAAAACTTGTATTATCGAAACTGTTGGATGTTCATGTGTTTGAACTTTTGAGCACCGGATAGAATTCCTGTATATAAAGTGTTGCACATGTATTATGTTGTCTGATACTAAAATGGTCTTATAAAGACAAGTGGACTTGGGCCCTATTCAAGAAAGATACAAATAATAATAATACTGTGTGAGGGGAAAAAAATAGCTAAAGAAAAAGTGTCATTTTCAAGGAGGAGGGAGAAGGTAATAGCTATGTTCCATTACAGCTCTGTTTGGCCTTCCTTTCGTTTAAACTTCAGTCTAGAAATCTCTCTTTTGGTATACAAACGGATGAATCCAAGACTATTTTTTATTGCTGAAGATTCTTGCAAAAAATACGAAGAGACTCTTTCTCACAGAGCAGGAACCCACAGTTGAATAAGGCCCGTATATATATTTGTAAGCCTTGCGATATGACAGATAGCATTACCATATATGCAATAGTTGTTATGTAGATTGTCAAAGAAGTTTTTTTTTTCTGGATACCATTTGAAGCTTTGAGTGTTCAAGACTTTCCTTAATGATTTCACACGGCCAAATTCTTGAATCAGTTGAACTAACCTGTATGTTACTGTTATTAATGTTTACTCTGCGGTCTGAACCTGGAGATTACTGGAATTGTTTTCCAAAAGGAAATAAATTCAGTTTACCATTATGTGTGAGCGTGCTTGTGTCTTGTCTTTTTCCTTTGAAAGTAGCGTTGTTATTATTACTGCTCCTGTAGTACGTAAAGGACCACCAAGATCAGGAATCTCATTGTATCAGGACCTCTACATTGCTCAGTCGGAGAAGGTCACTTTTCTCAGAGCTGGGCATTTAAATAAATGTAATTGCAGAAACAGATCTGCTGGCCCACTGCAAAGCAATGTGTGCTTGAGGGCAATATTCACTGTTTTGTGCTTTTGTTTGTTAGTTTGTTTTATTTGGCAGTCTCAACAATTTCATACCTGTGCACTTGACATGTTGGTTGCCAGAGGAGTCACCGCACATCTTCTGTGTATAATTACCAGAGTATTTCAATGTGGTATTATTCAGTGAGTTGGGTCTAGTACTGGCAACTGGGAGCCACCGCAGCTCTGCCAGTAGTGCAGTTAACCTCACATCCCTCACCCTCTCTTCTGACACGGGTAGTGGAGTTGGAGATGGTGCACACCATGGGATGATGCTCACTAGCACCGTGGCCCCGGAGGACCTGTCACAAGACCTTACAGCTTTTGCCTCCTGACTGCCTGCAATTTCAAGAAGAAGAAAGAAGGAGTTAAAAACTCTCCTTGCCTATCAGTATCCCCCACTACTCCAGCTCACCTACAAAAAAGGACCAAAAAACCACTCTCCAGCTATTTTAGTATCTTACCCTATTGCTTGTATTACTGGATTCGTCCCATGGAAACCAGTGTTGCTGAAATACAGCAGTTAAAGAGCTGCACATCACAACAGTCCAAATGGCTGGAACTGCTTGCCTATTGCTGTCAGGGTAGATATAAAGTGTGATTTCCAGTTTGCTGAATGTCACATTTTGACTCTCCACAGACGGAGGATGGAGAGGAAATAAGTAAAGTTTGAAAGTCTCCGGTTACCAGATATTCCAGGAAAAAATGTGTCACTTCTAGAACTCCAGCTTTGAGAATATTGTGCATATTTTGCCAAATAGAAAAAAGAAATTCCTGGGTTTTGTATGAATATCTCATTTGTGCTGACAAAAGGATAAATACAGGCATGAGTACACAAGGCTTGTAAAATGCCAGTTCTATTTATAAGTCAGAAACTGTTCCCATTCTTATTCTCATTAATATATTACTCTTCTCAGCCAAATTGAATGTGATGATATGTTCTTTATTTTTGACAGATACCTTAAAGGATATAAGACGTTTCAGCCTTCATGTGTGAAAGTGTGACATATTGGTTAAGACTGAAAATAACATGTTTCTAGTAGAGTTCAAGTATATAAGAAATATTACACCCTACTGTTTTTGTAAATGCCAGAGTGCCACTGAGTTGAGACAGATGGTAGCTGGGAAAGATGCAATCTTATAATCAAAAGCTAAAATATGTCAAAAATATGTTAGCAAGCAAAACATAGCATATTACTAGCGTCTCATGTCATGACAGCTTGCAAAACATGCAAAGATGTTGAATTTCTGGATATGTAAATAAAGGAACAGTAAACAGAGTAACAGCAAATGCGATGAAGACTTTATGCATCGATTGTCCCTTCAGGTCGGCACGGGGGAATAGAGGGGTCTTACGGCCGCAGGCAGCCCCAGGTGGCTTCTGAGAGCTGGCTGCTAGTATCAAGTGCTGGAATCCTCTTACCTTTTCTAAAGTAACGGGTTTCTCGGTGATACCTAAATAGCTGTTTAAATAGATTATGGAGGACATCCGAACTTCCCAATGAGAACTGAGTATTCCTTGGGGAGTTACCACAGCGTTTAGAAAAATCAACAGGAGGGGCAGATCATCCTGCCTGTTGGAAGAATAGATGCGGCTCTGTGTGTGTGTGTATGTGTGTGCATTTCAGCTATGGCGTGCCTTTCTCTGTCCTGGGTCAGCAAAAGCTAAGAGAAGCTCCCCCTCATGCCCTTAACTTAATGTAAAAGCATAAATCTGTTCAAAGGTTGTGTGGATAGATTGATGGACAAGGTATCCTTTTACCTCTGAGACTGGCTTTATTCCCAAGATTTCAAGTGGACATGAGTTTTACTGTAAGTGATAGTTTAATAAAACAATTAGGCGCGCTGCTTGTTTGCCAGAGCTGTGTTTAGGAAACGTCACAGACCTAAAACAGGTAAATATATGGAATTTATACTGCAGAAGTGAAGCAATCTACCCAGATAATATCTGAGCAGAGGATTTATGAGGAAATGCATTGATTCTTTATCTGAACAAAAGATGATGTGGGAATAAATGTATATTAGGCTTTTTTGAAATTCAGCTACCCAAAATATGAGTTTTTACCGTCATATACATTTTCATAGCCAGTTGCCTAAGTTAGACCTTCCAATCCATTTTATGTGTTTCAGTTCACAGGGAGGTTATCAGAACTTGCAATCATAGAATCATAAAAGATTTTGGGTTGGAAGAGACCCTTAAAGGTCACCTAGTCCAACCCCTGGCAATGAACAGGGACATCTTCAACTAGATCAGGTTGATCAGAGCTCTGTCCCATTTGACCTTGAAAGTTTCCAGGGCTGGGGCATCTACCACCTTTTTGGGCAACCTGTGCCAGCAGTTCACTACCCTCATTGTAAAAAAAATTCTTCCTTATATCTAGTCTAAGTCTCCCCGCTTTTAGTTTAATACCATTACCCCTTGTCCTATCACAATAGGCCCTGCTAAAAAGTTTGCCCCCATCTTTCTTATAAGCCCCCTTTAAGTACTGAAAGGCCACAATAAGGTGGCCTTCTCTTCTCCAGGCTGAACAACCCCAGGTCTCTCAGCCTGTCCTCATAGGAGAGGTGCTTTGGTCCTCTGATCATTTTTGTGGTCCTCCTCTGGACCCACTCCAATAGGTCCAGGTCTTTGCTGAGGGCTCCAGAGCTGGATGCAGAGCTGGACACAGTATTCCAGGTGGGGTCTCACCAGAGTGGAGTAGAGGGGCAGAATCACCTCCCTCAACCTGTTGGTCATGCTTCTTTTGATGCAGCCCAGGATACGGTTGGCCTTCTGGGCTGCGAGCATGCATTGCCGGCTTCCTTGAATTTTTTTGGTTCACTCCTAGTCCAATGCTCTCATTGCTTTCCCTGATTTAGAAGTCACTCTACAAAGCCCAAAAAATAATAGTTCTAAGTCTCTGCCTAGGACACATTAACAGTTACCACTTCCTTCTTGATAGCCCGTGGAAAACTGAGTCCTCTCCATGTCTCAATGACTGGGCTTTTATTAGTAATTCTGGCATGACCACTCACTTTGTTTCATTACCACTGTCCTCAACAACAGAAAAAGAGAGACGTCCCTTCCTTACCAACATATGGCACCTTCTATTTATAACAAGATTAACAATTCATTCACACCTTGATTGAATCCCGCTTTATTGAGATGTCACAACAGATTCTCACTGCCTGCAAAGGGAAAGACTTACAAATGTTAATATTGTGACAAGCAGGACACATAAAAGTAAATGAATTATAATTGGTGACAATTAAAAATAGCTCAGTGTGAAAACAGAATATTGTGCTGCTGTTGCAGTCCTGTCTAGGATGCGGCAATGTGAAGGACTCCGTAGAATAAGACCGTCCATGAATTCAGAAATGTTACCTTAATTCCTGTCTAATGTGTTCAGTCATACCCTGATGCTCAATTAATGTTCACACGCCCTTTACATCTTAGTGGGCAATGTGCCGTTCTCTTTAAAGTATTTGCTTCACTGCTCTGCAGCAGCACAAAAATAAACAAGTTTAGGCCGATGTTACCAATTCTGTTTAATACATCCATTTTCCTTCCCCACGTTGCTTCCCTTATTTGTATGCAGAAGATTTCTTTAATTATTATTATTATTGTTGTTGTTGTTGTTGCTGTTGTTATTAGTAGTAGTGAAGTGTGAATGCTACAGCAATGCGCTCCCCCAGGAGCCTGGGCGGTCCCCAGCCACCAACTCTGGTGTGCGGATCTTCTGCTGCGTGTGGCACACAAAAGCCTGACAAGGTCTCACTCATGTTTCAAAGCTCGCTCTCTTTTCAGAGCTATTTGTTATTGTCTCCACCATCACAAGTTTAAAAAAGGAAAGTTAATTAAATATGGAACAAGACTGAGCAACATCTTTTAAACCATCATGTCATTAGAATTGGATCCCTCTGAGAGCTGCTTAAAAGGGTTTTGAGAACAATGACTGTTCAATCAGATATTTATGGGCATAGTTATGTAAACACACTCTTTATTGTCTATGTATATTTAATATAATTATCAGTTTTGTACTCGGACTCTCAGGAGACCCAACAAATCACAGTGTTGCTTTGAAAATGTCAGCAGAAAAGACAATTATGTTGCGAGCAAATATTCATAAATTATATTAAAAAGTCCTGTGAAAATGTACCCTGTGTTGCAGAACTGTGTTTGCACTAGCAGAATCATCACTGCCTTTCTTTGATTTAAACTCTTCTTGTTAGTAGCAAGGAAGTTGCTGGAAACAAACCTCTGAGACTAAAGAGCCTTCTCTTGCTGACTATGGGACAATGTAAGTTGTAGACAAATTCAAAGGGCTTATTCATTTTGTTATTAATATGCTGGATCTTTTTAGAGATTTCTAAATAAGGTTTCTTGAAATGAGATGTAAAAAACTCTTTGCACAAGAGTGCCTAGGTCACTTACTTCACTTTTCTTCTTTTCTGAGATGATTCCTGACCACTTGCCATGTTTTTTACTCCTTTTGCTCATAACATATTAGAAAAAAAGAGAGGAGAACTGGGACAGCGTTCAGTAAATTAAATGTGCCACACTTATGCTAAACCAATACGTGTGCTGGAGTTTGATAAACACCTAGTAAGTGCCTGCAAATCATCTCTACTGCTAGATATACAATCAGCATATCAACATCTTAATTAGCAGCTAATGGCATTTGAATGGGAAGGTTAACAGTAAGCACACACATGCAGTTTAGTAAAGGGTAAAATGAAATACATTGAGATATTTCAATCTTTATTTTTTTTTTAGTATTAAACAGCTGGCTTTTGTAGTAAGCAACCATCTAAATGAGTAATAGCCCAATCCTTAGTTATGTTTTGGAATAAAATCTCCAAGACTAAAATGTCTTTTCTGGTGCATCTGGTATTAATGGGAACATTCCACATGTTGGACAAAGAGAAGACAGAACTCTGCTGTTCTGCAGGAAAATGCATTTCATCTATGCTATTGTTTTTCTTCTGAGTAGACAACTACATTTAAGTAGGTGCAAGATGGTTCAAGCTGGTTTGTGATGCTTCTCTTATTCGTTATCTTCTAAGCATACGTTTTCAAGAGCAAACTTCTGTGGGGTAGTGCAAAGCAAAGCGCACTCATGGCTGTTTCTGCTGTAGATGTCATACTTGCTTGAGCAGCCGTCTTACTCGATGTCCAAAGCAGAACAGGCCAGAATCACTGAGCTCTTGGAGAAGAATCTGCCATAGAAATGGTTCTGTTGACTTTGCCAGCAGCGTGGGTTCCCACTGAGCATCGTACCAAACCATTACCTTTGCACGGACCACAGGGAGCGATGTAGAGTGCTTGCTTTAAGATTTAAAATGTAAAGCAGCTCCAAGATACTCACAATTAAAAATCTTATGGTCATACAGGCTGCTATGTTGGCTGCATCTAACAAGTGAGCTCTGGAATACTAGATGTCTCTAAGATAATGATCTCTTTCTTGGATTGTTTGTTTAATATTTGTGTCCCTTCTAGGTGCTTGATCTCACGCAACCTTCATCCTTTTTTATGGCACCAGTGATACACTTGTTTAGAAAAGTGGCTAAAAGTTCAGTAACAAATTTACATTTCTTTGTTGGCCCAGCCACTTTGGCAAGATCAAATCATGTAGCCACATGGTATAGCAACACCTCCACAAGGTGAATTATGTTCTTCTGCTCAAATAATGGGCAGAGAGTAACTGGAAACAAAACTGTCTTTGCAGCAGGTAAGACAGAGATCGACGATGTCTGGAAGCCAAAAGACATACTAAGGTATTTTTAATTCAGGGAACTGCCCACCTTTCACAGTAATTAGTACTTTTTGCAGAAAACAAGTTAGATGTTTCCTTTTTTTTTTTTTTGACCGCCATCTTTTCTTTCTTGTCATTACTCCCCATGCTTTAATTGTTTAATGATTGACATAGGACTGTTTTGATTTTCTTAATTACATTTGTGAACCCACATTTGATTTGGCAGCTAGGTCATCATTCCCAATGAATCTAAGATTCGTGTTGTTTCATTCATCTTTTGACATATTTTATTTCCAAACACCTTTGTTCTTTTGGCTTAATTCAATATAATTAATTTTCTGGCATAAAATGAAAGATCATGGTTTTGATTAGATGATAACTTCTGATGAGTTATTTGTAAATCTTTCAACCTTATTCACAGCTTTTCCTAATCAATATCTGACTTTTTTGACTTCTGCTTTCCTTCTCATAATATCTGCCCACAAAGCCATCTCTAGAGTCTTTTAGGCACTTTCTACTCACTGCGGAGTCTGTCTCTTTCAGAAACACTTATTTCTCTTACAACATATGGAGGATCAGATGGAGTTTTAGAGCTCCTCTCAACAGTGCCTTGTTATTACGGTATGTGTTGCTTTGGTATTCACAGGCTGTGGCATCAGAGGAAAACTGACTTGCCCATTTTCAGATTTGACAGCTTATGTTTTTAATGCTATTTGAGGGGCGCAGTCTGAAGTGGCTTTTGACTTATCAGCTAAAGCCAATCAGTCTTTTACCCTATTTACAGATCACCTGACTTTTAAACCCTAAGAGTCTCTCTTCTCTCAATGATAACATGTTTTCAAAATCTTTCAACACTTCCTTAATTGCTAAAATTTGCAAACAAGAGAAACACCCATGCCTAGCTGTCCGCCAGTAGTTCCCTTGGTCAGGCTTTTTCAATCTGTTGTCTTCTCGTGTTTCCCTCCTCAGATTTTCAAGGGGAATGGAGGAGAAGATTAAAGGGTTATCTGGAGGTTACATTCAACTGTTTGTTCATTAGATTCCTGGTTCAGTTGGTTGTTAAAGGAGTGCCTGAACATATGAACGATGTTATATTGCCCATATTTATTTAATACACACAGTTTCTCTGGGCTGACTCCTGCAAGGCTTAGAAAGGCAGGAGCCAATTTGAAAACCTTCAAGCCTTTTCTGAGGGAGCAACTGCTAATTATCATCCCTTCCTGAATTTCCTTGTTTGCTTGCCTTGAATGTAGGGAAGGAGCAGAGCTTCAGAAGCCTGACAAATATCAATCAGTTTGCTCAGCATACAGCACCAGGACTCTTTGCTTACTTCAATCGTTAGATGCTACTTGATGCTTCTGTAGTATTTGATGTTACTAAGCAAGAGCTTTTGTTAAAGATCAAAAATACTTGTGCTAGTCTATCTGTGGCAACACAGGTTTGAATTTTTCTCAGTATGAGACACCCAATGTCTTGGTACAGGGACAACATTTCTACTGTTACTTAATTTGGTCTGAGTTGGCCTAAACCTTTATCCAAGAAATGTGTTCTTTCTATGCCCTCTGTGGGCTACGTTATCATTGTTCTCAGTGCAAGCCATGAGTTGGTGGCATGCATTTCTTCTGCAGTATCAGTCAACACCTGCATGAAAAAATCACACGATTTTGCGTTATTATTTTTTCTGTGGCCCTAGTCTTGGAGACTCTGCCTCTTTCAGGGACGTGTATACTAGCTGAACACTTCTAATGGCACTTTAAATTAACCACAAGACACTCAGTTGAATTTGGATAACAGCTGTGACATTTGCTACAAATACAACACGATGACACCTGGGAAGTACTCTACTGGGACAGACCAAAGATTCCTCTGGCCAACACTGGCCAGCAGCAGGTGATGGGGAAAAGTGTAAGACTAGGGCAATGATGTAGTGACTTTTCTTTGATATAGTTTTCCAGACTCGAGTGAGTGCTGCCCCAGGACCTCCTTAGCCAAATGGGAGTCTTGCCATTTGACAGCTTTGGGTGGCTTTTTTCTTTATTTGTCTAATTAGCTTTTTGAGCCTATATAAATGTCTGGCACGGGGAGTTTGATTTCTTAACTGCAGATTGCATGAAGAAATATTTCATTTTCTTTGTTTTAAGCCTCTTTCATTTAACCCCATGACAGAAAATAAATGACCTGTTTCTTCTCTGTTCACCTTCTCCCTGCGACTCAGGCCCACTCTACAGACCTCTACCATGGCATTTTCCTTTTACCCCTCTGGTCTTCCTTCCTGCTCCTTATTAAATGAGAGAGGTTGCTACTGAGCAGTGCAGACCATCCTTCCCACCAAAATCCAATGGTCTACCCGTGGGACACAGGGGAGCCCAGTGCAGCAGATCTCACTTTGGCTCAGAAGGGGGTGGTACATCCTCAAGGTATGACACAGCACCATCCCATGCAGAGACGTTACGTAGAGTCCCCAAAGCAATACAACCAGGTTAACACTGCCTCTCACAAGGGCTAATTAACTCAGGACTAATTAATAGCATCATACCACACTGACACAGCCATCCAGAGCTTGCTCTCTAGCTGCTTGCTTGGGGATCTCCTCACAGTGTGGCATTCAGTATAGATATGTCCTCGGGACACCGCCTTGCATGTAGCCCAGGAACTGGGGGGGTGACACTGTAGACTTGATTATCCACTCATTTACAGCACTTTTAGCTCTGAGCAACTCTCCTGAAGTTATTGGAGTTACAGTGCTATTGTACCAGTGCAATAGAGGAAAAAAACAGATACAAAAACCATGCGTGTGTGTATGCGTCCATGTGTATACGAATGTATGGATTGAAAAATAACAGTATTAAAATTGCAAATTCAATAAATCAGAAGATTGCTTTGCAACTGCCTGTACATAAGATGAAGATTTCTCACTTGCGTCCTCACATACGCACATTTCCTCAGGACCACAACCTCAGCGGGCGAATAAGGAGGACATTGACCATCCAATGAGCAGTAGCTTAGCATTTTCCTTTACCCTGGGTGCTCAGCTGGCAGCTCTAGGCACTGTTTGGTGTACCGCAGACAGAATTAATCATTTCCCCCAGACCTGTTTTTGGTGCCACTAGCTGTGGCATGGGTGCAGTGCACTATCGGCACAAACAAATGTTGTTGGCTCCCTGCACACTCAGAGCTGAGGGACACATCCTTAACTGAGGCCACAGGTAGGCATTTTCAACTCCCTTTTGACTTGTGAACCAAAAACTTTTCCATTGGAGGAACAGACCATGTATAGTGAATTTAAACCTATAGAAAACACTTCTTTCTGTTTCCGTCTATCACTAGAATCCATCCCTTGGCCCAAGCAAACCATCTCCCCCTACCTGCTCCTTACCCACTCTTTATCCTTGAGTCCTACAGTCTAGGACCAGTTTCCATCTTCCAGAGCCCCCATGTCTTTCCTGAGTACCAGCTTCCTTTGCCCAGACATTCCCAGTATCACCTGAAAGCAGTGGTCAAATGTGCTCTTCTACCTTTAACCAATATCCCTATTTCCCATCCCAGGCATCCCGCTCAGTATAAACACCCTTCTGACCTTATTTACGTGTCCAAAGAACAGACACACACTGAAGTAATGTGCCAAACTGGGACCAGTCTTTCGCCCCTTGCAGTATTTTGGGGTGCTGCAGGTGGACCTTGGGAACAACTGACACCTGAGTGCAGCACAGAGCACCCCCAAGATGCTACTTCCCTGCACTGAGATGTGATATATTTAAACAATTTGAAGTTAATTAAGAGTATTGGCTTGGAACTAAATCAGGAATCTCACACATCTGTGTTCCCTTCCTAGAAAAGAGGCAGTTTAAAGAATGCCTGAAGCTAAACACATTATTTTGTACCTTGCTAAAAAGTTGGTTTTTTTTTTTTCTTCTCTTTTAACCTACATTGCTCGATGCCTATGAACATCTTTTTAACATGCGGGGTGATTTTTTAGCTGATAATGAAAATTATTATTTTGTATGCAATTTAACTTCATCCTAACATCAGACTGCATAATTTAAAGTGAGTTTTCTTCATATACATAACATCATAACATTGCAAGACTCAGTCTCCAGCGTATTTAAATGCCTGTTGGTGAGGGTTCGCTTTAGATCCAAATCTCCAGCGTCCCAAGCATGCTACTTGAGCCTCATGATAGCTAAAACTAGTTTCAATGGAAACTTCTCCAGCTGGCAGGTTAGGTTTTGCTTACCCTGTTTTAAATCAGATATGCTATGATTTTAATGTCTGCTATGAAAATGGCTTTGATCACACCTCTTCATGCCACTTTCACCTAAGCGCTTTCAGATGTTGCCAGCCCCCGATGATTTGTTCAAAGGTCTTAAAGAAAAAGGAAAAATTGCAACATCAGATTTTCAGACATTCGATTGTCAGCTCTGATTTGCGATTTACACTTGACATCATATTCATTATGGGCCACTTCATTTTTACTTACAAAACTCACATGTTTTGCTCCAAAACAACAAAAAATACAGAGTGGTGTGGGGTTTTTTTCTTAGCTTATAGTGGCACAAGTGATATAGCACAGCACTGACAGTATCTCAGGGAAGGAACAACACGCTAACAGGTTCAACACAAACAAAAGATGGTTCTTCTCCGCCCAAATGTGGCTACGCTGTGCAACTCCTTACCACAGGGTGAAGTGGAAGCCAAAAGGCTACCTGGGTTAAAAAAAAATCATTAGGAAAATTAATGGAACAAAACTACAAAGTATAGAATACGAAAGCACCAGCTCGCTGAGAAGGGCCATGAGCTGCCAAACACTGCAGCTGGAAAAAGTTGTTGGTCACCGATCAGTGCATACGGGTCACGGGGCTACATGGAGCTCTCATCCAGCCAAACTACCGGTATTCTCACGTCCTTCTGATTCTAGCAAAATGAAAGTACAATTTCTAGCCTGATACAGGTGATGGTGACTTGGAAAAGTAGACTGAAATATCAGATGAAATTGAAAATAAAATAAAATAATCGAGCAAATCTTTGCCTATATCGAAGCAGCACAGCAGCAGCGGCAGCTAGATGAAGATGTAAGGACCGGAACGGCAAAAGCAAACCCTCCAAAGTGCTTTTGATGTGGAGGGAGCAAAGAATGAGGTCCACACACCTGACTGACACAGAGACAGTAAGCAAGCAAGAGGCTGATAATGGTGAAGTGCTTGTGGGCGAGCAGGAGAAGTAAATGTGACTGAATTAGCAAAGCTGTAAGTTATGTAAAAATAATAAAAAAAAAACCCCAAACACAGCACAGTACAAATATCATCAGGGAAGGCTTAATTCAGGCTTCCCTATTTCCCCAAGTGGAAAAAACATTGCTGTAGGTCTGCGTTTTGTCAGCACCCACACAACGATGCTAAAGGGAATAATATTTGCTGGAGGCAGGAGTGAGCTGGATGAGGCAGGGCATTGGAGGTGAAGAGGACATGCAAAATGTCCCTTTTCTGGCCCATCTGTGCCACGTTTCATGCTGAAATTCCTCTCCCCCCACATCATGCTAAGGGCACCTAAGTCTGAGGCAGCCGTGGAGGCTGGAATGGGGCTGCTAAGAGAAAACTCAATTTCATCTTTCTCTTTTTGCAGGGGAAACTCTTTGTTATCGATTCATGCTGGGTCTCGCCTATCCTTTAGAAACCAATGTTCACAGCATCTCTGAAGAACAGTAATCATTTAGCAGATCTCTGCCATGCTGCAGCTGCTTTGGAATACAAAAAGTAATTACAATTAACTAACACTGTATAAACAACTGTATAAAGACATCCACATCATCCATTGCAGATGGATCAGGACACTATCCATTGCAGGGTATCTTCCCTCAAAGACTGGACTAGAAATAAGAAAACCACTGTTCTTGAGTTGTAATAAAAACTCCACAGAGACTCTTCATCCTGCCCTATAATGTGTAGCATTGACAAATATAAAACAGAAAGAAGCCAGGACAAAAAATGTTTTGATTCTCTACAATGCTCAGATTTTGGAAGCAGGGTATCCATAATACCTGGGGAATGTTCAGGGTCAGCTGATGAAAATATAGGGCAGGGCTGTCAGCTAATGTGTTTCTGCAGTAAAGCATGGAGACATCAGGAAAACAATTACGTGTACAGGTTCCTACCACTGGTAGTGACTTGCATGTGGCAGAGCTGCTCCTTCTCCTGCAAGGCACAAGTCTGGGGTGACTGAGGTCACTAGTGCATCAGGTGCATCCTGCAGTATGGTGAGGTGGCACCTTGAGACTGGAGGGGGCATCAGCCCAGCGGTAGTCCTTCCCTCATGCAAATTTGGAAGGCCAATGTGTGGGAAGGTGACTCCTCTTCAAACCAATCAGGCTGAGATGGAAATGGAAGTCACCATGTGTGAAGCGCCCAACGAAGAGAGAAGATGCACAGCTCCCTTTTCTGTGCACCATTTAGCAAAACAGCATATGGATCACGATACTTATATCCAAGAGGTGTGATATGAAACTTGAAACAACATTGAGAATCACTTTCTGTGAGTTCACTTGCTTTACTTAAGTTGGTAGTGCTGTTTTTATCTCTTGAGCTGCTGTTGTTCACTAGTCACTGTCATTAAGTACCTTGAATGCCTTGAAGGCATGTGTGTTTTGGTGTTTGTTAAAATTCAGCCACCTGTGGCATTTGCTTATGTGTAAAATATTTACACATACTCAGTGATTATAGCAAACATTCACTGCCAGCTATGAACACAATATGATATTCTACGAGCAAGGGCAACCAGTAGACTGCTCCTTGACTGTGGACCTAGCCTGAAACATAATCCATTTAGTGTGAAAAACCTTTTCCAGACTTTTTAAGTCTGCAGCTACAGAAAAGTATAATAAAGTCAGGTGCTGATGGCAACTGGCCGTTGTACTTATGGTGTCCCCATCCCACCAGCCACTAATAGCGAGCTATTCGTAACGGCATGGAAATGAGCATCCCTTGAGTGCATAAAGCCGAGCATCTGTTTCTGCAGCTGCCAGTCAGGCGGTGTCACCTGTGCGCCATTCCTCCGGCTTCCATCAAGGAGCAGCCTGTGAGCGCTGCAGCAGAGGCAGGGGCTTCGTTCCCACCGAGGATGATGGAAGCTGCTTGTGTGACTCTTCATCAGCATGATGAAATGATTCGTGGGCTGGCCCCAAACGCACGTTTGGAAAGCGGGTGTGGAGCTGCATGTGTTTATCTCTATTTCTGTCACGGGCAGGCTCTTTCACAAAACTGCTCATGCAGGAGGGGAAAAGAAAAGTGATAGCTTACTGAAATCTCCTGCTGTATGTTAAAAATATAGGGCACAAAAGGGGGCTTAAGACCAAAGCTCTCTGAGATGACAAAAGGTGAGATCTTGGCCCCTCCTGCACTCCCCAGCGCCAGCGGCTGCACAAGAGGCTGCAGAGGTGCTTTGGCCAGCAGGGCTGGGGTTTCAGCATTGCTCGTGCAAGCGTGTGTCTTCCTGACACTAGACACTGCTCAGGTGAGGATCAGCACAGATCGGTACATGTGAGCGCACGGGCATCCAGGTCGGGCGTGGAGGAACACACGTGTGAAGAAGCTGTGCCACACCACTGTTACAAGCCATGAGCTGACAGCACGGCTTGTGTCCGCAGCACAGAGCTGGCCCCAGCCCCTGAATTTGCTGCTACCCCCCTTGCAGACCTCGGCTGGCATCGGGGTCTCTGTAGCTGCTCCCTGAAAGGGAGCCCAAGTTTCTGATTGAGTTTCTGTGCAGCTCGATTGATATTGGTAATTGCCACGGTCACTTTCTAAGGGGAACCAAGGAAACAAATTGAACCCCAAAACAAACCCTGCTAGATTTCTTTCAAGCAACAGTGCCTGCTCCACGGGACACAGAGGCTGAGAGGCAGAGTTTGTCTGGTAGAAACAGTCATTCCTTAGTGTCATTGACCTGGCCAGGGCTCCAGGAAAGAATGAGATATAGTGGCTCCAAAAATAACCTTTAAAAAGTCTCCTGGTATCTGTTAAGAAAGTACTACAGAAACGTAGTGGTTTACTCCTCCAAAAATAAAATAGAAACTGAAGAAAGATCTATTTCTTTTTTCTCCATTATTTCTCTCTTAAGTCTTCCTTTCCTTCTTCTATATCAAGAGAGCCTATACCTACCAGAAAGTCATTCAGACAATATTTACTAGTCTATTGGATGGTATTTTCTGCCTAACGAGGTGGGAACAGATCTCATAGGGTGAATCTACTCCATAGGACCAGAAGCAAATGTGAGCTTCTGGGTTAGGAGGCCTAGGCTTGGTCTTTGGTTAATACTGGGGGGCTCATCTTCTCTTCCCTCCCTCAATCTTGCACCCTTATTTCTGCTTGTAAGGGGATTTAGATGACTGGGCTAGAGGAATCTGTGGCATTCTCCAGCCAGGACCTCAATATGGATGATGAGAAGACCAGAGCCTGTGGCCAAGCTGAGATCTACTGTATTCACAGCCCTAGATAGCCCACACTGTCCCCCAAAACCAACCCCTTTTTAGCCACTGTCTATCTGAACATCATGTCTACCCACAGTGACAGCAGTTCTCCTATTTGCTTAATTTGCTATTAGTTGTATGTCAAAAGCCTTGCTATCACTATACATACATTTCAGGGTGTGGACCTATACTTTTTTTAAAGCAAGCAGCCATTTGGAGTCTCTCAGTACTGGAGGAATCCAACCTGAAGATACCATTTAAGATGCTTCAGAAGTGATACCCACCTCTTTAAAAGATGGGAGGTACTGCAACACTGCAGCAAATGCCTCCCTGCCTGAGGCTCAGGAAGCCGATGATGGCTGTGCTAAAACTCCTGGGCTGATAAGATCCTGAATGCAGAAGGACACTTGCTTCTCCAACTGATGATGCAGTAACATTTTCCCTTTAGAAATCTCACCTCATCCTGCTCATCCTGAATTTCTGTTTGCGATAAAAGAACCTGAACGATCAGGTATTTGGTCTGGGCATTCAAATTGCTTTGGAAATGTCCTGGTACAGTGGTCAGTGAAATGGTTAATAAGCCATGTGTGGGAGGGGAAGCTGTTAGAGTGAACCGACAGTACAGGCAGGAGCAAGAGAAAAGGAAGAGGGACATAGGACTTCCTCCCTCCTCTTGTGTTTTCCAGCTGCAGGCTTCCTTGTCCTCAGTCTTTTATTGCCCACAGCCTCTGCCCCAGCAGCTTGCCTGTTTTCTGGGTAACAGACAATGGAAACCAGTTAGAGAAACAGCCATAATCCCCGACTGACAGTTTTTGTCACCTCTGTCATTTTTTCCTAGAATGACAGGTTGCTAGAGAGGGACATCTGTCAGTGTGAAAAAAAATGATGGGGGGTTCTCGCTCTGGACTTCGTGCAATTTCCTGGCTGGAGTCCCGGGGAGGCTGCAGCCCTCACAGCCCAGCCGCAGCCACACGATGTCTTGTCTTCCAGGTCGGATACGCAGCCGGCAGAGCTTCCTACGCTCCTTTTGTTCCACGCTCATTTCCTGGCCTGCAACGCTGTGATCCGTGGGGACGTTGCACATATCAAAAATGCAGGGTGAAGTTGTCTAGAAATGGAGACAGGTTGTTTTTGGCAGGAGGCCCTTGAGCCAGAAACATTTTACCAGAAGAAATATGGTCGATATTTATGGAAAGTAGGATTCGACTTTCAATGGGGCTTATGTTCATAAGTCACTTAAGGCCCTTCTGAAAATCCCACCAATAATTCTTAAATTAAACAAGTCAGCATTTCCATGCAAGCTGAAGAACGAAGCGCTGTGTCCCACTTATGGATCTGAGCTAAGCAACTGAAGAGCCAAAGAAATCTTCAGAGGCTTGGTATGATCACGCGGAGTGCTTGTACATTTTTTTATGTGCAGTATGTGACATGCATCACTCAAAAGAGCCTAAAGAGCCATTGCATTCCAGAAAGTACTGGAGAGACCTTGGCAAAATGTATCATCTGGCCTCTTGTACTCACAATGCAAGATTTAATGACCGCTGATTCATATTCAGGCTGGATTGCAATAATTTTCAGAAAATGTCTAGAGTGAGAAAGGGTTCTGCCATTAGAAATATATCTTCACAAGACTTGGTCCCAATCCCGGATGATTCCTGTTTTCATCTGATGGTACAAAATATCCCGTTAGAGTAGATGAAATTTTCTTTGGGTATTTTTGCTGGATGTTGCATCAAGTCCAGAGAATCTCAAGCCAAGCCAGCTCAAGCCAGTTAATAAAATCAGCTTTCAGACCACCACAGACATATGCAGGGCAGTAAAGGAGGCTGGGGACTGACTGCCTGGGGAGCAGCTCTGTCGAAAAGGACCAGGGGGTCCTGGTGGACTTCAGGCTAAGCATGAATACGCAGTGCACACTGGCAGCAAGTAAGGCAAACAGCATTCTGGGTTGTGCTAACAGGAGAATAGTAAAGGCGTCACGGAAAGTGATTACTCCCCTTTACTTGGCGTTTGTTGGATCACAGCTGAAATACTCTGCCCAGTTTTGTACCCCCGGAACAAGAAAGATGGTGAGCTGGAGCAAGTTCAGTGGCGGTCACCAGGACAGTTGGGTCTGGACCACTTACTGCAGGACCAGGGCTAGTTCAACATGGAGATGAGATAGCTTTAGGAGCACCTAATACCTGCCTGCTGGTGCCCTGAGCAACTGCAACGATCCCATGAGAGTCAGGAGCATTATCAACTGGAACTGCATTTAAAATGTCCCTCAAATCCCGGCCTGGAGTCACCCACCCAACTATTAATTGGGTACATTTCAGGAAAGCTTGCTTGATAGACTGCTTAACTAAACAACAGAGCTGCTCCTTTCCTTAAGAAAAATCAAAGGTAAGAAAGTGATGGAAGCAGATGCTTGCAACGATTACAATTGGTAAAATGACTTCATAGAACTCACAGAGCACCACTTCCTGCAGAGGATGAGATAAAGGGGTGTCATGGTTTAGGATGGGCTGGCCACTAAACAAATGACAGGTGCTCTCTTCAACCTCTCTCCCTTGCCAAGAAAAGGGAGAGAGAATAGGGAGAGAGACTTATAGGTTGAAAAGAAAACTAAAACTACTTTAACGGAATATTATTAATAAAAAGAAAATATAATCATTTTAGTAAGAAAATAATGAAGTATATACAGTATATACAAAACAAATATCGAGTTCCCAGGATGATAACCACCTCACCGGCAGGTACTGGGAAAGTCCCAGACTGGACTCAGTGATGGACAGGAACTGGATTTCAGAACTGGATTCAGGAACACACAGATTGGGATCAAAGGCAGACATACAGACAGAGTTGTCCTCAGACACCGGCCATTGAAGAAAGATGCCGACCCCTTTGATCCCTCAGCTTTTATACTGGGCATGAGGCAGATGGGATGGAATACCCTGTTGGTCAGTTTCGGGTCACCTGTGTTGTCCACTCTTCCCCACAGGTGCAACGCCTCTACGCTCTTCAGCTTCTGACCCTCCAATGGGGCACATAACAAAGTTAGCTGCCCTTGGTTGTTATAGCAAAAAGTATAAGCAGGAGCCTCTGGGCATACCATTCCTTGGTATTCACTATGAACATCAGACATTATCCCTTTGGATGCAGAGAATGACTGGAAAATATGCTGTTAATTTCAGAGAGTACAGTTCAGTTAGAAGAAACTTAACTGAACTGTAAAACTGCTGAAAAGAAAATTGGTTCTGTTCTACCTCAAACCAGGACAGGGGGCACGAAGCAAAGCTTTGAAGGTTTCCCTGGGCTTTGAGACCACCTCCAGTGGCAAACTTGGTTGTTGCTACTGTCCCACAGGCACATAAAGGCAGTTATTGTGGAAGGTAGTGTAACAGGATCCAGTCTTCTGAAGAAAAGCACAAAAACTTCCTCCAGCTCTTCTAATAACCAATAGTGGTCAAATACTTAAGATATACTGCAAACAATGAACAGAAGGGTATGTTGAAGTAGGACACTGATGGACATAAATCAGTATTTGTAGCTGTATAAGAGTGCTCTCCAGTGGTACCTGTACTCTTTACCTTGTTGTGTAACTCAGACCCTGTATTATTAAGGAAGAAAGAGCCCACTGGTTGAACATGCGTGGCTTTGGTAATCTTGGCAAGAGACAGCTGGTTGAATAGACTCATGACTGCTCCAGGAAGCAGCTAAGAAAAAAGAGATGCTCATGAAATCTCAAGCCCACACCAATGAGCAAGAAGAAGAAACAATGGGAAGATGGAGGAAAAGAGACTGAGGATGTGGCAAGTGGGACTTCAGCTTCAGTAGTAACCAGCACTTTGAGAAAAGGGGAGGGAGGAAATGCATACTGTCTGTGGAGAAGAAATCAAGGACTGAAGTTGTGGAATTTCTGGAATATTTTAAAGAACAGGAAGAGGTACCTAGCAGACAGGCTAAACCAGGAAGCGTGTTTTCAGTGTAGCTGTCCATCGCAAGTCACTAGAAATGTAAAATACTGGTATATCTTTATCTCAGGTTTGTTGCCCGTGAGTTAAGGACACTACAGGACAAAGATAAGGACATAACTTGGACCAGGTGAAATGAAAACTTCAAATAGCTAATCAGTGGCAAACAGGCCAGCAACAAATTTAATCATGGGACATACCACCACTTTGTTTTGTACACTGTTCTAGCAAATTCCATAATTCAATAATCACATTTACCCTTAGAGTCAAATGAAAAGCAAAGCATAGCTAAGAGCAGAAAATAAAATTTTAGGAAAATTTCTGTTCGCCTATTAGTTGAGGCAGGTATGGGCACTGCTCCTGATATCAGAAACACTTTTATGGACATCATGCTAGAATAAGACAAGGCTACAAAGTCTTAAGCAACTACCTCAGACATAGAGTAAACAGGGCCATTTATGTGCTACAGTGGATTACACTAATAATCTACTCCAACACTACAGGAAAGATAATTTCCCTTTGTAGGATAATTAACTTCTCCATGTCCTAGATGACTGAAATGTCTTTTAGGCCCCGATTGAGCAGATTGGTTTACTTATATGCTTGCCTTTAATGACATGCCTCACTATTCTGATGATCTATAGCTGCACTTTTTAATTTTTAATCACTTGCTAAATTAGACAATATGTTGCCAGCCTTTTGTCCACTCCAAATAGCCTTCAACTTTTTTTTTTTAAATATAGAAAAATAGGTATTGTTATCTCTTTTTATATTGCTGAAGAAGGCCAAGACAGAGATTAGCCATTAGCTTCACTAAAGCCAAATTTTAGTCAAAGAAATGCAGAAATTACAGTTTCATAATCCTTCCAAGAAGGGAGTTACATTATTCATGCGAATGCTAAATATATTTTCCATTATTTTGCTCATGTGAATGCATTCTTGAACTACTCCACTCAAGATTTTTATCAGTTTCAGATGCAAAGGCATAGTATTAAAATACTTTAGTAGTAATTTGAGTTGTCCAATAATTCTATACAGTGGAGCCATCACCAAAGGTAATGACAGCAATACTGCTGATACTGATTTGTGTGTTCCGTGTTTATTGTTTTCGTCCTGCTGTTTGATTTGCTACAAGCCACCTTGGGAAGCAGCAAGCAAACCTCATTTTATCCAAAGGGTTAATAACAAGAAACTTGCTTCCCAAATGCCTCTCAGATTCTGAAGCTCAACTGGTTACTTAAAAGGATTTGGTAGACTGTACCTGCTGTTAAGCCTAAGAAGAAAGATAATTTGTTATATTTTAAAATGTATTCAAGCCTATAAAACCACTGGTCTTCAGGGATGGGTGTTCTTCGTTTCAGATATCATGCCAAACTCTGACATTTGGGAGAGAGGCTGTCTGAGATGAAGTATAAATGAGGGGCTTTTACAAGAGCTATCAGATAGCCTGTAACAGAGAAGCATGTCCACAATGCCTTTAAGCGGAAATTTGGCTTAACACTACGTTGTTGGTACTGTTACGTCCTACAGTGTTATAATCTCCAGCAACAGCAATAGAAGGATCTGTCTAGCTTTTGCCTTCGCTGGTGGAGCTGCCAGCCATGTCAAATTGCATAACGCTGTTGTATGTCTACTGTGTGCTGGGTGGAGACGACAAAGTTATCCTGCTTGTTTTGTTAGCCAGAAAGCTTCAGGCAAAGCTATTTCCGTATAGAAACTATGTTATTATTGTAGTGATAGGTCAACACCATTGATATATGCTACTAAAAAGATGACCAAAACATTTGTTTAAGAAGAAATCTGGAAAAATATAATAAAAAAAATTTTAAAAAAAGAAGTTTTTGATAAAAAATGAAGGAAGTACTTTTAGAAAAGTTAAATGCCTGTAGGATGCCATTGTTTTGGGTTGAAGTCAAGAAACTGTGCAACTCCCAGTTGTCTCCAGCCTGGAGCCAGCGCAAACGCCAGTAGAACTGGGACAGGACAGAAATAAAAGTATTTCTGGGTTGCTGCAATACCTGCTCCTTCATCAGACAGGGTGGTACAGCGCTGAGGATAGCTATCAGCATTTTGATGCTTTTTCTCTGAGCATTTCTGAAAGATCACAATGTCATCAAAACCCGTTCCCACCTGCCATCTCCAAGAGCCCCTGACACTGCTGCTGAGGTAAGCTGCTGACCAGAATGACCCTCAAGGGCAGAAAAAATATCTGCTTGGCCTTTATGTCAATAGGTTCTGTTCAGGTCCAAAAAGAAAACTCATGACAGTGACATCCCATCCCACCTCACACAGTTTAAAACCACGAAGCAAGGGGAGAGAAGGCAGTGATTTATTCTGAGTGACTCCCAGACCTTTGGGTCCACACGACACAGGGTTGGGTGCCACCCATCTGATTGCAGCACAGACGTGTCCCACAATGCAGGGCTATGCACCACATACAGGCAGGGATGAAACCCCCCCTTATTTCCCACCCTGTCTCCCATTACTCTTCTGTTCACTAATTCTAAGCTTTAAGTATAAAACTCCTCTATTCAAGAAGAAACCACTGCTTTTCATAGCACCGGCTGGAATGGCCCTGTGAAAGGCAGGATGTGTGAGCTCCCACATCAGCGCTGCTGTGTGTCACCTTTGCTGGTCTCCTGACCCCATCCTTGTCTGCTCAGACAGGGCTCCACTGGCTCAGGGATGTTCAGACCCTGCTCCCTTGTGAACTAGGAGAGAGCAAGGCACAAGGCATTGCATGGGGGTAAGATCCAACACTTTTAAACCACAGACAGATCTGGTACCTGCTCTTGCTCTCAGGAAAGCTCCTAGCACTGTTTTTCTCATTCACCAAGAGCCTATAGAATCTCATTCAGCTTGGTGGCCTCCCTGCTCCTTATGGCCAGAAACTGAGCCACCTCAGTTGCTCCTGTCAAGCACTTGTGCCTTCGTGTTGGCTCCTGCCAGAAAATCCACCCTGCTCCCCTCTGTCCCCTCTCCTTCTCCCCTGCAGGACCTCCCCACTCCTGCCAGCACGCTCAGTCTCACCATGCTCATACTGCTCTACTTTTTCCACTTACGTGGCTTAAATGCACTGTGAATGAATTAACCACCAGAGCTCTCCTACTGATCTTGCCATCCAAACTGCACCAAACCAAACTGCTGTCATATCTGGAAAATTATTGCCAGTCAATGGCTGGTCTTAACTATCACTTCCAACCGCCAATGCTCTCTCTTTGCCCGTCACCCTGTTGTCATATATGTTTTCTGGGCACAGACTGATTTCTGAACACAAATTTATCCTTCTCATCAGCATTAAGTTGGAAGCATCAAATGAAACTAGCAGGAAGCAGGTTCAAAACAAGCAAAATGAAGAGTTTTAAAGCTTCTTGCTGCAAGATGTGGCAGGTGTGAGAAGTTCACAGGGTTTCCTGGGGAGACCGTGCAATTTCATGGCAGACAAATGCACTGAAAATCAATAAATCTTTGGAAAGCACACCTGGTCCAGGAAGTCCCGTGCCACTAACGGCTGGAGGATGGGAGAGCACTTGGTGGAGGTATCATTTTATATAGTTTCGTGGGCTTCTGCTTTTGGATACTGGGAGAAACAGGCCACTGGGTTGTACAGACAAGTAGTCTGATCCAGGATGGCCTTTCTTATGTTCTTATGTTAATCTGTCCCAGAAATATGTAGCAAAACAGCAGAGAGCCTCACAACATGGCTAATAGTCGACTTTATCTTCCAGTCCCTTTGCTCTGGGGCTTAGAATAGAAACAGATTACAGTTGAAGGATCCCTGAGCAGACACGGACTGTGCCAGCCTGGGAGCTGGGCACAGGATAGCTGTTGGGCCCAAAGTAATTCTCCTGGCAGGGATGGGCTGACACGGCTAATAAACAAGAGATGTTTGAGCAAGCAGTTCTTTACAGCTTGCTTCATCTTCCTCTTTGCAGAGGTATGAGTTGGACTGTACAGGCATGTCCTCAGTTGTTCTCACCACATAGTCCTCCACCCCAGGAGATTTTGCACCGGAGTCCTTAGAAACACTCACAGATGCAGAGTGGAAAACATGACTTTCCATGAAGTCCACTCATTCAGTGCCTCCCCAGGAAGCCCCAGAAGACTTCTAGACTAACCAGTAAGGCTCCCTGCCTTCTTGCCACCCAGGTGCTGCTGCCAGAAAGATGTATGAACAACTCAAGAAGAACCATTAGCCTCACCATGAGAAGGGCTTGCTGCCAGAGAGGAAGGAGACAGGACCAGGAGGGTTTCAGAAAGCAGGACTGAGAGAGGAGGTGCAGGAGTTGGACAAGGTGCAGAACTTTCTGACCCTTCCCATTACCTTGGATGGAGGCAACCCGAGGAAAAAAAGTTTGGCACAGTGACAAGCCTTTGT
The DNA here is from genome assembly GCF_000708025.1 of Charadrius vociferus. Lineage (NCBI taxonomy): Eukaryota > Metazoa > Chordata > Aves > Charadriiformes > Charadriidae > Charadrius > Charadrius vociferus. The sequence goes on along the minus strand of NW_009648712.1, from coordinate 2,991,484 downwards.
TTGTGATTTGCAGCATTATGAGGGAAGGCTCCTCTCCATAAATAAGCCCCTCTTCTACTGCAGATTAGACAGAACTGAAGAGCG
>NW_009648712.1:2990473-2991361 GCF_000708025.1 Charadrius vociferus | reverse complement strand
AAGAGCGTCTTCCCTTGCATATTGCTTAGTCAGGCAGCATTTCAACAGAGCAGAAAAACATCCTCTTTTTTTTTTTTCTTTTTTATTTTTTTCCCTTCATTCCCCTTCAAGAAGCAGCCTGAGTGTTTGAAAGTTCTGTGGTTTGGTTTGGAGTTCAGTCATCCCTACAGAGAACTTGTTCTGCCAATCTCTACATACATGTCAGCCTAAATAGCAACAGATGTACAGTACCTTAGATGTATAAAATTTTCATAAAATATAACAAACGCTGTTTTTCCACTTGGGATGAGTCATTAACCATATGCTCATGATACTGCTCTTTTCAAGGGAAGAGCTTAAGTCCAATGTTTGGGTTAGACAGAGCCCAGTCCTGTGAGGTTTCTCAAAAGTGAGGGCAAGACCCCTTGCACCCCGGCTCCCCTAAGGACCCCGTGACCCCTGCACACAGAGAAGTCACAAGTCCAGCACTTATAGCTTCTCTGTAGGAGCAATGTCTTCTCTAGGGTGCTCAATCCAGACTACTGTTGAGGGAAAGATAGCAGCCCACTGCAGGTCTGCAAGAACCTGCCAGCCCACAAATGGGCATGTGTGGGACATCCTTTCAGGGGATGTCCAAGCAGACACAGTCTCATCATGATTTCCGTGCTTCTGAAGGCAGGGAGGGTGTGCCTCAGGCACGGCGCTGCTCGGAGCACCCCCAGGAGAGCTGCAAAGCTGCACGCAGCCCTTCGTGTGGGCACTGGCCTTACAGACCCAGTCGTTTTGACCCTTCCTCCTTCTATGAGCACGAATCAACTGAAAATGCTCTCACAGAATTTTTTTTTTATGTGAGATGGGCCTGATCCACCTCCCACTGCAGCCAGCAGAAGTTTCCCCCCCATCTCAGCA
>NW_009648712.1:2956019-2990430 GCF_000708025.1 Charadrius vociferus | reverse complement strand
GCAGGAATGGGAACAGGCCTTTGCTGCTGGGAATATGTCCTCTCCCTCCAGGTATCTTTGCTCACCGAACCTTCCTTCCAGGTAAGCTGTATGTGCAAATAGGAGTTAATCCCTTGGCTATAATATTATTTAAAGGCAGAACTTACTAAATGCTGCTCCACTGGGGTTTAAGGAGGTTATATTTTAGCTCATCAGCAAAACCAGGGCTGAGCCTAGAAAAACAGCATGCCGTGAATATAAACAGGAAAGTGATAGTTGAACTCTGTCATGTATTCCAATCCCTGACATAAAAGCTGTACAAATGTAGGCACTTCTTTTTAATTTTAACAAGAACTCCAAATCTCAGTTTTATTCGGTACACCAGGAGCATGGGTCCAGTTCCCAGTGAGCTGTACTAGTAAAACTGGCTGCGTTAGCTTCCCCTGGATCCCACAGGAGTGTCCAGTCCTGTGTCTTCTTGGTATAAGCCCTCAACTACTCTTGGCATGGTCTAAGAAAATGGCCACTGGGAATTCAGTTGGGGAGGAACCCACAAGCTTCATCATTGTTTTTGTTCACTCGCTATGTCTATCTTGTCTATGCACAAAACTTAGTTCAGTGTTTGGGGAAGAGCCACTGATCTAGAGGACAAAGATCTTTTCCCAAGAGTCCCGATATGAACCAGAGGAGGCAGAGAATTGTCTAGTGCACAGCAGCTAGGTCTGCTTGGCAGCTACAAAGATGGGCAAGACTGAAATGGTGCAGCATAGGTAAAGAAAGACCTCTCCTAGCAGTACATGGTAGCTCTCCTGGTTGTGAGAAGTCCCTCCTTGCCAAGCAAGTGGGCTGTAAAGCAGCCAGTGAGTTATAGCTGGCCAGTGCATGGAGACTCAGAGAGCTCTGCATCTAGCATCACCTGTCTTTATTTCACCTTTTTCTTCACAGGCAGTGCACAAGTTATGGTTAAATCACCGCTGCATACTGGTGATCTCCATTCGATGTGAGGAGAGTATCTCCAACCCTACAGTATCATGCCTCTGGAGTATGGAGGGCTAGGATCTGCTTTCCTTTATCAACTCTAGCTCTGTTGTTTTGTGCATTGCTGAATGCTGTAATCCAGACCATGCTTTATTATTAATGACCTCTTCTTATTTATTTCAGTTATTATGAGCACTTAGCACGCACTCATCATCGTAGATTATGAGTTTGTTTTATGGGGATTGCGTTGAGTAATTATCGTTCCAAGTAAGAGAAACAAACTGTCATGCTCCCCCACTGCCAGCGGCTTTTAATCTGACCAGACAGCGAGGAACCCAGGATTTCACAGTTTAAACAGATGGAAAGGTCTGGGCAAAGAGGTGTATCGTGCAGCTCCTTCTAAATCCGGCCAAGTTCGCGCTGAAGCATATTTCTGTCAGGGGCGTATTCCAGAGGTGTGAACCTGGAGTGCCCGGTGAGCATTTGGCTCCAGCTTCCAGCTAAGAATAGTTCATACAGCAGATTGGAGGTAGTGAGACTGTTCTTAAATATCCTGGCCTTTGGCTGTAGTGACCACAACCTTGAATTTCACCTACCTGTCAAGTGGGATCCTGCACAGAGAGCAGAGCACTAGCAGAGTGTAAGGCTGGGGCAACTCCTCTGGGTGTTTTTCCAGGGGTGTTTTCAGGATTTGGTGGAGGCACTGTCGAAAAGCACCAAGAAGAGGAGTACGTGGTGGAGTGTGGGCCATCCTGTCGGGGATCCTCAGGAAGAGTCAGAGGGCTTCCTTTAAACAGGACTTTTGCACCAAAGCAGTAGTGTGCCCTTCTCTATATTGTCTTACTTGGGAGCATAAAGCAGAGCTCTGGGAACAGAGGCAGGGCCAGAGGTATGGAGCTGGTAGGGGACGTCTCACTCTGGGTTTGGGTGTGCAGGGAGGGAGAGCAGGAACACAGTGACCTGCTGAATGTCGGTGCAGACCTTTGGGGAATGGTGTAGCAGCAACCCAATGTTGCGTTTCATGAGGTGGCAGACACCTCCTCAACATGGACAGGTAAGACATTGTGTTGACAACTAGCTATTGTTCAAGCTCCATGTGTGGTCTGAAGGTTCAAACCAGACCACTGCCACTATCGCCTTGGCCAGGGGGGACTGTGGGATCTCTCCTTTACTCTGACTTGTAAAATGATGCACACCCCATGGTTGAGTGTTTAATTAGGTCAGTGGAGGTAGCCATGGGACCAAGTAGAGAAGTTTTAGTAGTAAAAGCAAAATGAGGCTAATGATGGAGGTCATCAGTGTCCCAAATTCTTTCTTTGAATACTGTAAGCCAGACTTTGCCCATAAGTAGTGGCCTATTGAGGAAAGGGGGAGATTTTATTGTCCTCTTTCAGTGTACCCTGGACACTGCTCATGGCAGATTACGTGACAGTGCCAGAAGTCCTGTGTACAGTTCAGGAGTCACAGCAGTGCTGTACAGTACTTCTCTGCATGGAAAGTAAACGTGAGTTGTTCCACAAAACCAAATCCATGAAAGGAAGAAACAGCATAGAGGGTTATCTTGGTGAAGGATAGAAGTGCCACAGGTATAACGTGTCTTTTTGGACATAAGGTTTCCTCTCTCACAAGCAAGTGATCCATGCTGTGGTACCAAGCCCTATTTCTGCTATAACAATGAGCCTCACACTCCTCTTGACACATGGTCCAGGACAGTGAGGTCCTGGATGTTCATGCCCCACATTCTGCATGGAAAGAAAGAAAGGCATATAAAGGCAGTGCCATCTGACCCTTCCTGGAGCAGTCGGCCTCTTTCTAGTTTGAGATGACATTCAGGATGTGGAAAGAGGGACTATGCTCGGGAGACTGGCAAAAATAGATCACAGTTTGACTAGGAGATCACACATAAATATATGTGGGCTGTTCTCAGGCTGTCCCACAAGAAAAGAATTTGGCATGTGTTGAAGATGGGCCAACACACAGGTATTGGATGGTTTCCAGGCATTATTGTTTCTGTAAGCAACACCAACAGAAAGATATTGGATCCCCAGCAGTTGTCATGCAAAATCATTCTCAATCCATTTCAACCTCATGAGTACTGTTGCCCTCCACCTCACCTTCACAAGAGATGGAGATAAGAAGATCATGACTAACCAGGGAGAGTTTTTGACTTGGGCTGAATTTTAGGAAAGGAGATGTGTCGGATCAACATAGCTGTGCCAAAATGGCTCATAAACAGTGCTGCCCAGAGCACTAAGCATTAGAGACATGTAACCAAGAACTTCACCGATATTTGAGCAGCGGCAAACACCATGCGGGAGGAAGGACGTGGTGTGTGGGGAAGGTGGAGAGAAGGGGAAAAGAGATGGCTGGACTGGTTTGTGAGTCCCTGCTACCCTGCGCCCGGCATTTGCTTAAATTCAAACCAGGCACACGGAGCATGGCTCTCTGTGAGAGCTGTTGTCCAAGCTGCTGCACAGAAAGGAAACCTGAGCTGGAGCGGGGTCTGGTCTGGGCGCTTTGAAGTGATTTCTTTCAGTAAGGAAATCATTTCCTTTGTCTGTACATATTCAGGAAAACTGCCTCATCAGAGACTGGTTCTCAGGACGTTCGGATCATAATTGTTTTGTCCAGAAAAGCTCCGTGACTGGAAATGAAAAAAAAAAAAAAGGTAGGAAAAAAAAAAGCTTGTGAATATATATTACATCCATATGCAGAGGGAGAAAAAAAGGAACTGGGGCTCAGTTAAAACAACAGTTGAGAGCTCATTCTGCTCTCAGCTACACTGGAGTTGCCCTGCTGAAAACAACAAGAAGAGCCAGGACTGCAGAAACACGGGGGGCTACCATGGGGCAGCCCTCTCCCTGGTAGACACCCATGGCTTTGTTTGGTGCAGTCCAGTTTGGGGTTTTAAAATATCACATCCTTTTGTGACACATTTGCACTGCGAGGGGATCATGAAGGGGCAGCAGAGACAGACACAGGACACACGTTTAGAGACATTTTGCCGGGACAGAGAGGAGAAGGGATACCTTGTCATGTATGTAGAGAGGCAGCAGGCGCTGCCAGAGCTTGGGTTTCTTTTTTTTCCATCTGTTTGTTTCAACAAGCGCTCTCATGTTCCCTGCTAGCAAGAGGCAGGGAGCGTTTCTTCCCTTTCCCTTCGTCCTTGTGCCCGGCTCCCCGCATGTGGGGTGATGAGCAGCAGGCCTGTGCCACAGCCATGTCTGAGCTGCCAATGCCCTCTTCCCGCTCGGGACCCAACCTGGATCTCTTACGCGTGCGTAACTTCTACTGAAGTCAGTGCAAGTGTTATGTCTGTGGGATTAGCTGTGTCCCTGGGCGATTCCTAATATTTTCTTTCCTTGCATTCTTCACGTTGGAAGGTTTAACAGAGTCACAGAGCTCCAGCGTCCAAGAGACTGTTCCTCTTCCAGGGCAGGATCTCTCCCTCCAGTACACTTGCCAGCATGCTGTCCAGTCCAATTTCAAGTGAGTCAAATGTTGGTGTTTCCATCGCTTGCCTGGAAGACAATTCCACTGCTCAAGCGTCCAAGCCATTAGGAACATTTTCCTGATATTCAGCCTAAATAGTCTCTTTCTCAAATTCATCTCATTGCTCCAGGGATTCAAGTTACTGGAGATGGGCTCACATTAAAACCTCTTGCTGTGCCTTTCCCTGGACAAATTCACTTTCATAGAAGAAGGAAGGAAGGAAGGAAGGAAGAAAGGAAGGAAGGAGGGAAGGCAGGATGGGGTAAGCCCATTGTATCATCCTGGAAGCAGTGAAATATTTCTAGAGCTCTCACTTCATTTAAAAAAAAAACAAATTTGAATCCTCAAAGATGCTTGTCTGATACATTGGCACATGAAGTATGCTACTTACGTACGAAACAGGCACATGATTTGTAGCAATAATAGAAGCTTCTTCAAATTCTGCTAAAACTCTGTAACTGTATTTTAGAGAGATTGCATTGAACAAAGTTATTCTATTTTTGTGTCTCATGCAGTCTTTAACCTCAACTGGTAATGCTGAGCTAAACACAAATGGGTGACAACTATGGTGACAATTTTAGTTCCTATTCAGCAAAGCAAAGAGGCACATACTTAACTTTAAGACTGAGCTTAGCTGAATCCAGATTTTGTGCTTTGGACACTTGTCAAATTTGAAATGGCCGAAACTACCAACGTGCTTCATGCAGGTCACTAACAGCACTGTGGAGTTGGGGGGTTTATTCTCCATGGTCACCCTCCAGCCTGTGCTGAACAGCTACGTTTCCATTGGTTGCAAGCGCTTGGAGTAACTGTCTCATGTATGGGTGAAATAATGGAAAAACTGAAATCAACTGCCTTCTGCCCTAATGTCCCTGAAAAAGTCCTTTGGAGTATGATTCCTAACATGTATGGTTTATTTTTCGATTGACTGGTTCACTGGCATTCAAAAATGTCAGTCTTGTAATCCAGGAAAACAATTCATATTCACTAGTTAATGGAAATCTGAGGCATTTATGCCTCTTAAATAGATTTTGGAGGTTGTGAACTCTATTGTAGTCTTTTCTTCAATTACTAAAACTATATTTCCTCCCTTTCTGGTTCTTTTGCATTTGAAGAATAAGTTACAAGTAACTGATCAGATTATTTCTTCCCTTTAGGGAAACAAATGTGATAGGGGTTCAGACATCTTTCTTCTCAGATATTACCAGTGTTATCTAATAAAGAAAACAGGTTTTTGCAGGTCCCATGCCCAAACCTGCTGGTTCCTTAGCAAATTCTGCAGCAAAATGGGATACCAAAGCTGTTAGGTGCAGAAGGCATTTGTGTGTCTCTTCCTCAGCCCTAGACTCTGTATCTCCTGGTTGCACTGAAATCTCACGCCCCCAAAATTCTACCTTTTGGGGGAATCCTTTCTGTGTAGAAGAGAGAAACACAGCTGAGTGTATGCACATCAGTGTCTCAAAAACTACTGCACATTTATCTCTTTTATGTAAAAGAAAACTCTGATAACAGGCACTGGCTCCAAGGATCACCAAATTAATTACCGTTTCTACTGCATGCTGCTAATAAATGTAAGAAGCCGGCCTAAATAGGGAGATAACTGCGCTGTTTGCAAACACGGCAGCCCTTTTGGCAGTTTGAACCCTTTGGGCTGTAATACTGCCTCTGAACTACAATCAGGGAACATCATACCTGCCCTGATTTACTGAGGTCAACAACTTTCTTCAGATCCCACTTTGAAACCCTTGTCTAGAGTAGTGCCTCCAGGAGGGGAAGGAGATAGGTAAGAGGACAGAAAGTTAAGGCTGAAGCATGGGGGTTATTATTATTATTGCTTTAATTGCAGTGTTTAAAATGCATACCTTATGAATAACGCGAGCCTGTTGTCTACCACATACCATCAGCAGATCTCCAAATGCTTCACAAAAATGGCATCATTATCCTCATTTTACTAGGGCTCTGGGACTTTTGAAACAAAATAAGGTGCTTGAGCACCATTCAGGGAAGATGGATGCTTTTGGGAGAGTGTTTGTGCTGCTGTGTTTTCCATGCATGTCCACTGGTCATGTCCTCGCTGAGAAGGCCTGACCTCCAGATGTTCAGAAGTTTTTGACAAAAGTCCAGTGTCTTTTTTTTTTCCCCTGCCCAGGCAAACTTTCCAGTTGGAATCTGATGCCACAGCCAGGGAAAGCCAAACATATGGAAGTTTCACATTTTGCAGACGGGAAACACCCGGGGGACCAAAGGTCATCCACCAGGCTGGGGCAAAAGCCAGGGTTACAACCCACATTTCCTGACCTCTGAGGCAGTGCTAAACCCACTAAACCCCCTTGTCCTTCTCTATGCGCATTATATTTCCTCTACTCTTTCCATGGCTTTCAAGAGGACCTAAAGCCCCGTGGACATGGTTTCCGCAGTGTATGTTCAGCTGGCTGGCTAGTCGGCCCTCCGAAGCCTCGGGCGTTGCTTTAGCAGAAATATGTAGTAATAATAATGCGGCCGCCTGCCCTGCGCATGTTAATATGTCACCACACTGCTTTGTCAGCTGCCTGGAGCTGTTGGCGAGCCCCAGTCAAAGTACCCTTGCTGGCCTCCCTTTCTGCCAGCGGATGTTTGCTGTGTCCAGGTGCCTGTGTGGCCTCGTCCTCCTCTTGCGTGTCAGCACATTGCAGAGCAATGAGCGCAGCCCGGGCTGGGATCGCCGGCGTGTTGTTGCTGAGCTCTCTGTGCTGATTTCAATCCGTCCCAAATGGGTCGGTGTTTGTACAGGCTGGTGCGGGCTGCTGGGGTGTTAAGGAGATGCCCTGGGCTGTTACAGCTTATTTGAGCAGACTTCCTTCCTACCCTCCACCCCTCTCCTTCCCTACAGAGAAACACTGCTCTTCTGAATTCGGCAGTAAAGCTCACTGTTTTGGTCTAGGTCCTCTAAACCTCACTGTTTTGGTCTAGGTCATCTTTTACAGGACCTTATACAGGCAGTCAGTCTCTCTCTCAGTTAGCTTGGATTCGTAGTGGGTGCTGTGGACCACATCCAGCATGACTAGTCTCCTTGAAAGGGTCCCCTGCCACCAGAAAGCATGTGGCAGAGGGATGGAGGAGGAAGATGAGCTGTTCCCTTTGGGAGCATGAGGGTTACAGGTTTTGTTTAGATAATAAAAATGTCCCTCCATATTGATCTGCATAAGCTGGAGGTCAGTTCACCCAAGGGATGGGACACCTTCCTTATGTTGACAGACGTCCTGCATATTTTCACCGAGGACTTTGCATTTCTCATATTGTATTGGTTTGGAGGTTAAGTTTACAGCAAGAGGACAGGAGGCTAATTTCAGGAACACTGTGGTAGCCCCATGGGATTTGTTTATATTCGTTTGTCATCTCTGCTTGAAGCTGAACAAAAAGGTGCACGACAGAAAGGGGTGCATGCATATATATATGTGCATGTACATTTGTGTTTGTGATGTTCCATGGAAACACCAAGCGATGAAATCTCTTTTTCACTTTTTCCCCCCTCTGGACTGATTTATTAATAATTTGTGTTCCATTACAAAAAATGGGCTTTTATGTGAATTGTACTGTGCCCTGAAATTGTTTTAGTGGCAGATCATAATTTACTATTGGGGTTTCAGGAGTCAGTGCAGAGCACAATGTCATCTCCATATTCATATTTCAGATCTGTCAGAGCACCCGGATTGTTCGTGTAATCAGATGGATTTCCATTCGAGTCCTTGAGAGACAAGAAAACTGGCCATCACAGAGAGATCCTTGGCAATTAAAATGAATAAGAGCTGCCACTCTCAGTGGATGTCTTCTGGGTTACCATGGGGGACAGAGATTGGTATGAGGTTTAATCAGGCACTAACAGCACCTTGCTGGGAACTTCATGGCTGATAAAGGCAGCAGCATCAGACCAAGTAGCTCCTCTCTTTTTAAAGGGAAAGCAGCCTTTTTTTTTTTGAAATATAATAGATCCCGTGAAGTTTTGTAGTGTTTGATAGCAGAGAAGAGTTACAGGGTTTGGGGTTACTTTTCTTCTCTTCTCCACAAATGAATCACCCCTCTTTGTCCGTTAAAATGAAGTGAAACATGCGCGCGGGATGCTCAGCACATTAACTGTTTGCAAGGTGGTTATTTAATTGCTTGTATTTTGCTTGTGCTGTGGCTACTAATGTGATATTTGGGGTTTTTTTTTAATTAATTTCGCTGTGACTTTGTGGCTATTGAAGGGTGACAGATTGGCAGCCCAGAGTTGGAAATCCTTTACTTATCCCCAGAACAATTACAACGTGGGCAGCAGCAATGAAAGCGTCCCCAGCCGGCGTGGAAGGCCCAGAACAAGGATGAAGGTAAGCCTTCCTGGGCTCTCTGCTGAGACTGCTATTAAAGATACCAATTACTGCCAAACTGTATTTTGTGATGGAGGAGGCACCGTTCCACTCGGGCAGGACTGTAACTGCAGCAGCTTTACTCCTCGGCTGGCTACAACTGTCAGTCCTTAACAAAATGGCCTAAATTAGAAACCCTCAGTATTTCTGGCCTCATCCAGTATGGTGCTAAGCCTTGGGTGAGCTGTGCACACCCTCCATGCCATGCAGTGCCAAGGAGGGTCTGCGCAAACCAGCAGGACAGAGAGCAACGTGGGGGTCAAGTTGCTGCCTCCGTAGCATCCACAGAGCCAGTCTTGCTGAACCTGCCTCTCACCCGCCCTTCGTTTAACCCGGTTTGCCATGAAGGGAATAAAAGAGAAAGGAAATGGTCTCTTGTTGTGTTTTGCCCACAAATGTGAGCACCCAAAATTCCAGTGCATCACCAAAAAATGTTTGTACACTGGAGCACAGAAATATTGAGGCTTTTTCTTCTAAGGCTGAAGAGCCACAGCTTCATTTATACACTTACAGTTTGGTGGCGTGAAGTGGGTAATGGAGTGGGTTGTTTAAGGTACGGTATGCAGTGCTCAGAGCACGCCTCTATGCGAGGTTTTTCCTTCAAGAAGACTTGATGGTGACTGTACTGCATCTTAACTGTCAAGGTATTTTTTCCTCGCTAGGTTTCATTTGTGTTTTTCTTCACCTTTTGGAGACCCCTTACCTCTCCCCTCTTAAATCTACGCTCACCACAGAGCAGACATAATCCCAGATTTTCAGTAAATCAACACTATATGCTCCCTACTGACTAAGAGAATTTGATACTGACAGATTGTTACACCTAAAAGAAAAATACTGCCATAGTTTCTCTAACCTGCTATGCCTGCAACACCGAGCAAGGACGGATGTGTGATATCTATTATGAATGTAACAATACAGGTAGCCTACCATAATACAATTATTTTTAATTTATATTTCATGACGGAGAGCATGGGTGCAGTCATGAATCACTGTCCTCCTCTTTTAGCTCAGTAAAACCACACTGTCCGTAATATTGCATCCATACAATTAACTCCTTTCATAAGCAGCACTGCAGATTTTAGTCTTGCGCAAAGCCATTGTTTAATCTGCACATGTATAGAAACCACCCTGTAGAATAGCAACATTTTGCATTTATATGACACCCGACATCTGAGTATCGCTACGTGCTGGACAGATGTGTAATTAATGTTGCCTTTCAACCTCTCTGTTTGGTGGGTAAATTCTAGACTGGGAACAAAGTTATATGCAATCCTAGGACGTGATGCTGAGCATCAGCAATGCCTGTATGCTGTATAATTCTCCCATGTACTCAATGAAGGGATTAAATGCATTCCCCCTCCTCAAACTCGGTTTTCCTAGATCCCTTAAAGGGCTACTACTGCCTACATAATCTTCATCCCAGAACAAAAATCCTTTGGATCCTCTGGGGCCCTTATTAACTGAATGTTTGCTATGCTCTGCCTTGAAATGGTCTTCAATCTCCTTATTGTTTTGCAAAGACCATGCTATGATTTCTGAGCAAATCCTTCCCTTTCATCTGCCCTTTATTAGCCCAGATGGACAGAAGTGCAGGGAACTCTCCTCTTAGCGGTAAGATCACCGTTCAGTGAACTGTATAAAGATACCATATGCAAAAAGAGATGTTTGGGTCTGATGAACTCCACCCTGCCCAGGCCCACCACAGGGCAACCCCCTCCAGCCTGGTCCCCTCTAAGGAGCCGAGGGACCAGCCTCACAAACCTAGACTGTTCCCGAAAAACTTGGAACAGCATTTCAACCCCTGGACAGATTCTTCCACCTTTGCAGTGCAGAGATCTTCACAATGCTGCCTGGTTATTTAATCATCCCTGAGCTTTCCCCTGGGAATAAGCATAGACTTAGGGGTGTGTCGTGGTTTAGGCCAAATCGGCTACTGGGGACCTGGGCACCCCAGATGGGACTGACAGATGCTCTCCTCTACCCCTCTTCAAAGAGAGGGGCAGAGGAGGAAAAAGAGACTTACGAGTTTAGAAGGAACTAAACTACTTTAATGAAATATTAATAATAAAATATAAAAAAAGAAATAATGAAATATATACAAAACCTTATCAAGCTCCCGAGATGACAATCACGACACTGGCTGGCACTGGGGCAGCCCCAGGCTGACTCAGTGACGGACAGGAACTGGATTCTGGATCTGCATTCAGGATCGGGATCGCAGGCAGACGAACAGAGTCCTCCTCAGATGTTGGCCATTGCAGGAAGAGAGCTGACCTCTTGATCCCTCTGCTTTTATGCTGAGCATGAGGCAGATGGGATGGAATACCCTTGTTGGTCAGTTTTGGGTCACCTGTCCTGTCCGCTCCTCCTTGCAGGTGGGACCCCACTATGCTTTTCCGCTTCTGACCCTCCAATGGGGCAAATAACAAAGTTGGTTGGCCTTGGGTGTTATAGCAATAAGTATAAGCAAGAGCCTCTCTGCATACCATGCCTGGGCATCAGCTATAAACATGGGTCTTATCACCCTGAGAGAGTGAATATTGTCTGCACAATATGCTGTTAATTTCAGTTGTTAGAGAGGCCCAACTAAGAAGCGAAGTTACTGACCAAAATTGGTTCTGTTTTACCTCAAACCAGGACAGGGTGGCAGAGGAATAGATGATTGGAGGCTTTCCTTGACAACAATGGGATTCCTATCTGCACTGGAGGGAGAGAAGTAGTGAAACATCAAGAAAGCAATGTGCTAAAATACTATCATAAGAAACGAATCAAATCTTCCTCCTTCCCCCCATTTCCCTTTGAGCCATGGGAAGGTCTGATCTAGTTCCCTGTCTGGGGGAAGCTGGCTTTGAGTGACTAGCCCAGTGTGCAAGGAAGACTAGGGCACTGGCCTAGTCCAAAGGAGAGAGGAAGACTCTATCCTGGCACAGGTTCAATAGCTGAAGCGTTGCTCTGGCTCTCCCAGAAGAAACAAGAATGACCCATGACATGGAAAAGGGATCTCTGGATCCCAGGGCAGATCTGGTAATGGCTGTGGCATAGCCCAGGGCTCAGCTAGGCTGGAGAAGGTCTGCTCCTTTCCAAATACCCACAGGACTGAGCGTCCAAACACCGGGACTTGCCACTGGGAAAAAAATTAATCAAAGAGTTGTATTTCAAAAGAGAATACAAGAATACTGGAATAGAAGGCAAGCATTTTATCTGTCCAGTTGGTTAGAGATTACACAGACAAATTTATAGGTGTTAAATTGGACACCAGAGGGCTTCCATATTGTTCTGTGAATGAATGTATTGCAGAAGTAGTAATATTAAATGCAACAGAGGCAAAGCAGTGTTAAAAACCCCACATGTTCTGTACTCTGTGCCGTGATTAGTTGGGATGACAGGCAAATTACAGCTGAAAAGAAGAAGGATTTTCTACATTTTGGGTAGGATTCACCTTAAATTTACTCATCAGCCAGTGATGACCCCCTCAGCAGAGCAGTGCAGTGCCATGGGACAACATTTTAGAGAACCGGTTAAGATTACTTAGGGCACTGGCCGAGGAAGGAAGAATGGCACCTACTGATGCCTCAGCACCCGCGTGTACAGCACCTGAAGCTTTCCTTTGAGGGCTTCTGTCCAAATAGTAACTAGACCCAACCTCACTTAGCTTATAAGATTTGACAAGGCCACCTCAGACCAAGATACCATGGCTACAGGCAGCAGTGCGGGGAGTGTTGCTTACCACCCTTACCCAGATAGGGGGAGATAGGCTGTAAATGGTAACGTGAGAGAGAAGCAAAGACCCTAAAAGGAGAGTCAAGGCAGGGGAGAAAAGAAGAGGCTGAAGCTAAAAAGTGGTTCTGGAGTGAGGCTTTTGTGTTGGTGCAGAGGCTAAAAACATTCCCAGGCTCCTCTAAAAGGCTTATTTGAAAAGACTGAATGAATTTCAGAGCAGAACCAATGCCTCTATAACCACTGCTTCTGGGATAGATTTACAGCATAAACCCACTGGGACAGATTCAATGTTGGAGTGAGTGAACGTAACTCTATTGAAGTTAATGGACTTGCGCCCGCTTATATCAAAGACGAATTTAGTCTATAGAGAAGGAAAACGGGATTTAACCTGCAAATCACCTGTTATAGAGACTAACAGCATAATATATGATGAAAAGACAAGCAAGAATTTGGGAGTTTGCTTAAAATGCTTCATTCTACACTCATCCAGATAGCCTGCATTCCCTATGTTTCTAATTACCCGAAACCTTTCCCACTAGCTAGTGCTGTGAAGAATAGTATTTAACATTCGTATTATAGTAGCAACCAGAGATCCTGTGAGGGTCCCATTACACTCAGTGCTCTACAAACACAAAAGCATGCCTAATCCCTGCTCTGAAGAACTTCCACTTTTTTTCTGTGGACATGGAGGCCAATTAGAGCTGCTGAAGTTCAGAGTTGGAGTCAAGATTTAACACTGCGGGACTGTTACCCAAGAGGCAATAACTAGGAGACATATCTAGCTACAGCACAGCCAGTTTTAGGGAGATTAAGACTGGAATATATGCACTCTAAATATTCAAATACCAGATTGAAATTGATGAATAGAACAAATGAAGGGACAGTCTACTGTATCTTTGCTGATGTCAGTAGGGTAATACATCAACAGGAGAGAAGACTGATACAGGAATAAATAATTACTGCTTGTATATAAAATCTTCCATTGTGCTCTGTAAGTATTCTGAGGGGCTTTGATAAAAGTAAATATTGTTGAAGTGTACTATTAGGACTGCTACTAATCATATTAATAATACCAATACTGTTGACTTGTAATTTGAAAGTATCACCTGCTGCATCCTGGCTTGTGGATAATGCAGCTGGGTAATGAAGCAATGGCAGGTGACCTAGGGATTTTTTCTCTTGGAGGAACAATTTGTGAAGTGGTCGTAGGCGCTGCTTGCACAGATACAAGGTGGTGATGGTCATGTACTCACTCTGCCATGGCTGCATGCCAGTTCATAAGACAAGCTTGCTCCCAGAGTGTATATAAAACATTAAAACCAAGAAATAAACAAATTGGTTTAAATCTCATAAAATGCTACTTAAAAAAAACCCATGGGACCAAACACAGAGTCTTCTTCATACCACTTTCTTACATCATTCTGTCAGTAGATGGGTTTTCAAGCAATTGTCTTAACTGGAGCAACTTTCAGCTGGATTATACTGTGTGTAGGTAAGTGGGTAGGTCTATGCAACACTTTCCCCTCACCTTTCCTCCTGCTTCTCCTCCAAGGTGGCATTTCAGAGACATGCCAAGAAAGGGCAGCCCCAGAGGGGCTGTCAAAAAACAGCACAACCCAGAGCAGCCCTGAGGCTGTTCTGAATTGCACCAGGGGTTAAACCTGCCTCCAGCCAGCCTCAGGATCTGGGGTGTACATTCAGTATGGCACAGCCCACTATCCCCCCACTCTGTGGTAAACTGGCTGATACCCAAGGGCGTCTGAGAGCAAACTGAATAGAGCTAATCTGGATTCAGAGTGCTGTGGCAGGGAGCAAAGCCTGGTCCTTTACCCCTACTTTGCCCAGAAGAAAAGACCGTCCATGTTCTATCTCTCATCCACACAAACCTACGTCAGAAGAACCTCCACAATTGCCTCTGCAATTTTTCCCAGGTGCGGCCTATACCCAGATCTCTGATGTACAGAAGTAACTACTTGTCTGCAAATACATTCACCATGTCAGCCCACGCTAACGCTTCCAGGACAAGTACAAGTAGGGAAAAGCATTGCATTTTTAAACAGGCATCTTCTGTTGGAGGATATATCCTTTGCTGTCCAGGACTGGGAAGACTCTAACACTGGTTAATTACCTCCAAGATGAAAGGCTTAATTTGGAATGTCATAAGTGAAACTTTCTTCTCTTTGAAGAGCTGTCTACCTCACATGGTGCTCAGAGAAATATTAGACAACAAACTCAGTTCAGTTTTCATTGTTTCCTTTCTTTTGCATAAAAATGCAAGCAGTCAGGGAAATGCTATCGAACGTGTTTCCTGTGCTTCCATCCACATACCCAGTACTTCTGTGATGACACCCAGACTCAGGCGAGAGAATGATGATGAAGGTCAAGTGTGGAGAAAGGAAACTCTAAACAATAACGGATGATTTATAGCATACAGTGAATCTTAACTGGGTCACACTTCTGAAGGGCCCCATTTCTCAACTCTTCTAATTCTTGAATTAATTAAATTCTCACACCCATTATTTTGTTTCTCTTTTGCTATGCAGCTCGAGAAATAGAGGTGACAGGCTGAGTGATGCACTTCAGAGCAGTGATTCTTCTTGCGCTGTGTGAAAGAGCTTTCAACAGTCAGCCTTGTCTCTGCAGCAGCAGGACTCAGAGACACTCCTTGCTGAGGCTTCTTCAGCCTTCTTCTTGCTCTGCTTATTCAGACCTTTTCCACATCTTCCTTAATGACTGCTACCCAGATTTCACTTGTGTGTCCTATTGAATTGGAAGTCTTTCCTCCAAGCATTCTCATCCAAAGAGGATTAAGAGCCTTCCTACAACCCCCAGGCATGTGTGATTACATAGGGTGATGGACTCTTTCCAAAGAGGAGACTACTTAAGGGAAAAAATATGCTTATTCTCTTTGACATTCCTATTGTTTGCATGGACCTCGTCCATCTTCCTGCATTGACACTCAGATTCTGCTGTTGCAAGTGCAATACGAGCACAAAGCTTGACAGAGGAACTAGGCGGTTATCTCCCTACAGTCTGATCTTCCACATTTTGTCCATAGAAGCCTTGATCCTAGAAAGTGCCTCCTGAAGAGCATCCTTGGTGTGTCTTCTGCATGGGTAGCCATCTGAGCTCTTTGTATGCTGCAGACTGAAACCCATAAGCTCAAGTTCGGGAAATTGTGTACCAGACTCCTGTGGTTCTGTAAGAAAAGAGAAAACAAAAATAATAATAAATTGTTAAGGGCAATCGAAAATTAATTCTGCGATAAATCTATATGCAATCTGTCGCCTGTACTCCTATGTGTTTACTTATATTTATAAGATTTGTTTTATGAATGATTTGCTATTAATGGAGAAAAGAGAGATTAAGAAACAAAAGCTGTAGCTTCAATCCATCATTAGGGAATTAATCAATTGGCAGCCTGTGCAGACAGCTATTTAGATCTGTGGCCTGAACAGCTTAATTGGGGGAAACATGTTAAAAGGGCTAGAATGATGTTCAAAGTAGCATAAATTAGCCCATTTTGGACCCATCACATGGCCTAATTTAACAACTTCTATACCTCAGAGTTTGGCAAGTGATCACATCTCTTGAGCTTCTTTGTAGCTTCCTACCCTGATATGGCTGGAAAGTATATTTTCATCTGAAAATGATTAACTATAAACACTCCAGCTAGTCAATAAAAGGAAAGAGGAAGAAGCCTTCTGGCCTGCACTGTGAAACACTGGCCTTACCCAGGTTTGTTTCTCTCTCTCTGCCCAGCTGTAGACGTTTGTAGCCATTGCTGCAAGTGAGGATAGAAGCAGGTCAAGGCCTCCTTCACTGTAGCTCTTAGGTCCTCAATAGGGCTGATGAGGTTGGGATGCTCTTTGCACTCCTGCCCTCACGAGAGGTACATGATCAGTTCCTATGTTCCTTGGAAAAGAACAAACAAACAAAAAAAAGGATACATTTCAGGGTTTCCTGGTGTCATGGTTTAACCCCAGCCAGCAACCAGAACCACGCAGCTGCTTGCTCACTCCCCCCAGCTGGGATGCAGGAGAGAATCAGAAGTGTAAAATTGAGAGAACTCTTGGGTTGAGATAAAGACAGTTTAATAAGTAAAGCAAAATCCACGCACGCAAGCAAAGCAAAACAAGGAATTCATTCACCACTTCCCATGGGCAGGCAGGTGTTCAGCCATCTCTGAGGACTACAAGGATGTTGTGAGGCAATGTAGGGAGAAAAGTAGAAGGGCCAAAGCGCAACTAGAACTTAATTTGGCTTCTGATGTTAAGGACAACAAAAAAGTTTCTACAAATACTTTAGCAATAAAAGGAGGACTGAGGATAATCTCCATCCTTTATTAGATGAGGCAGAAACTTAGTGACCAAGGATGAGGAAAAGGCTGAGGTACTTAATGCCTTCTTTGCCTCAGTCTTTAGTAGTAGGACCAGTTGTTTCCTGAGTACTCAGCCCCCTGAGCTAGTAGACAGGGGCAGGGAGCAGAATGAAGCCCCCATAATCCAAGGGAAAATGGTGGGGGACCTGCTACAGCACTTAAAGACACAAGTCTGTGGGGCCAGGTGGGATCCACCCAAGGGTGCTGAGAAAGCTGGCTCACCAAAGCACTTGCCATCATTTATCAGCAGTGCTGGCTAACTGGGGAGGTCCCAGTTTACTGAACATTAGCAAATGTGACAACCGTCCACAAGAAACGCCAGGAGTATCCAGGGAACTACAGTCCTGTCAGTCTGACCTTGGTGCCGGGGAAGATTATGGAATAGAGCATCCTGAGTGCCATTACACAGCACATGCAGGACAACCAGGTGATCAGGCCCAGTCAGCATGGGTTCACGAAAGGCAGGTCCTGCTTGACAAATCTGATCTCCTTCTATGACAAGGTAACCCGCTTAGTGGGTGAGGGACAGGCTGTGGATGTTGTTTACCTGGACTTTAGTAAGTCCTTTGACACCATTCCCCACAGTATTCTCCTGGAGAAACTGGCTGCTCATGGCTTGGACGGGTGTACTCTTTGCTGGGTAAAAAACTGGTTGGATGGCCGGGTCCAAAGAGTGGTGGAGTTAAATCCAGTTGGCAGCCAGTCACAAGTGGTGTTCCCCAGGGCTCAGTACTGGGTCTGGTTCTGTTTATTATCTTTATCAACGACCTGGACAAGGGGATTGAGTGCGCCCTCAGTAAGTTTGCAGATGACACCAAGTTAGGTAAGAGTGCTGATGTGCTTAAGGGTAGGAAGGCTCTACAGAGGCATCTGGACAGGCTGAATTCGTGGGCCGAGGCCAACGGTATGAGGTTCAACAAGGCCAAGTGCAGGGTCCTGCACTTGGGTCACAAAAACCCCATGCAGCGCTACAGGCTTAGGGAAGAGTGGCTGGGAAGCTGCCCAGGGGAAAAGGACCTGGGGGTGCTGGTCAACAGCTAGCTGAATATGAGCCAGCAGTGTGCCCAGGTGGCCAAGAAGGCCAACAGGATCCTGGCCTGTATCAGGAATAATGTGGTGAGCAGGACTAGGGGAGTGATCATCCCCCTGTACTCAGCATGGGTAAGGCCCCACCTCGAGTACTGTGTTCAGTTTTGGGCCCCTCACTACAAGAAAGACATTGAGGTGCTGGAGCATGTCCAGAGAAGGGCAACAAAGCTGGTGAGTGGTCTAGAGAACAAGTCTTACAAGGAGTGGCTGATGGAAGTGGGGTTGTTTTTCCTGGAGAAAAGGAGGCCGAGGGGACACCTTATTGCTCTCTACAACTACCTGAAAAGAGTTTGTAGCGAGGTGGGGATTGGTCTCTTTTCCCAAATAACAAGTGATAGGACAAAAGGAAAGGGCCTCCAGTTGTGCCAGGGGAGGTTTAGATTGGATATTAGGAAAAATTTCTTCACCGGAAGGGTTATCAGACATTGGAACAGGCTGCCTAGGAAAGTGGTAGGGTCACTATCGCTGGAGGTATTTAAAAGACGGGTTAAACATGGTGCTTAGGGACATCGTGTAGTGGTTGAACTCAATGGTCTTAAAGGTCCCTTCCAAACTAGATGATTCTATGATTCTATCTCCAGGAAAGCAGGGCTCCATCACACATAACAGTTACTCGGGAAGACAAATGTCATCACTCCGAACATTCCCCGCTTCCTTCTTCTTCCCCCAGATTTATGTCCTAAGCATGATGTCACATGGTATGGAATATCCCTTTGGTCAGTTGGATTCAGCTGTCCTGGCTGTGTCCTCTCCCTACTTCTTGTGCACTCCCAGCCTGCTTGTTGGCAGGGCGGCGTGAGGAGCAGAAAAGACCTTGACTGCCTAGGAACAATTAAAAACATTAGTCTGCTGTTACCACTCTTTCTCATCCCAAATCTAGAACATAGCACTACACCAGCTGCTAGCAAGAAAGGTAACTCCATCCCAGCTGAAGCCGTGACACCTAGTTTTAATGACAGTTTCTAAAGTGTTTTGGCCTCTGAGATATACTATATAAAGGTGGTTGACTGGAACAATCTGTCTGGAATAAAGGCAGTGGGTTCAAACCCATTATTTTTTACTAGGAATGAGTGAAAATTCATAAACATAAGTTTCCTTAAAGTTCAACATTTTCTAGGATCTGGACCTTCAACCTGGCTTTGAATTCAGCAGAAAGCCTGTTTATGATGGGCCCAAGCAAATCCTCAAGAACTTCCTAACCCGCTTGAGTGCTTGAAATCTGGGACTGGTCCCAGTGGGGAATTTGTCAGTCTCAGCATGCTGCTGCCACCGGTGCAATCAATGCCTATATGTTCTGCTGTTCACGCAGTTGAGGCTACGCAGTTGTAGATCATACAGTTACTTCACATAGTGTTGGAGAGATGCTGCCTGGGGACTTTCAAGCAACACCATTTAGCTTTAGGGTTCTAAATGTTTCAGTGTCTTTGCCAGGCAGCACCCTGACAACGTGGCTAAACTAACATTATACATATATTGTACATGACGTTTGTTTTGGAGCAAACTTGGTGCCCTGCATTCCAGGTCTCTGGAGGCATCATGCCATCCTCTTTATTTGTCAGGAGTATGCCCAGATCCCAGAGCTGGCTAAGGTGCAGCCTATCCACATGCTCTCCATCTCTGACAGAAAATGCAGAATGTGGCATCCAGACTCAGTTCCAGGCACAGTTGTCAGCCAGGCAAGTTCCAAATATGCTTGTTGACAGCATCATTGATGCCTGTGTGCCCCTTCAAGCTCTGGTAGAGACGGAATGGTACTCATGCAATTCTTGGCTTGGATTTTCTCCGGGTGGGTCAGAACAACTCAGTCTTTGGGCTTTAAGGAGTCAAAACAATTGCATATTCTACCTGAGCAGTACTAAAATGTTCAGTCATTGAGCATCCAGCTCTGATCTCAGGTCCTCTGGAGGTAAGCCTGAGTTGTTCTGATTTATTCTGAGCTTTCAGTGGTATAAATGAGATCAGAATCTGGTTGCCTTTTCCCACTGATATCGCCTCAGTTAGATTGATGCACCTGGCATACGAGCAGCTGACATCTTTTAAGAATTTTTTTTATCCGTTTATTCACAACTAATTATTTACAAGTTTATACTTGTGACAAGATTTCGTTTAGAGGATCTCTTCCACAGAGCTCTGGGCTCCACTGATTGCATATTTCGATAACCAAACCAACACCCAAGGCAGGCTGCAATTTGGGACATATCACTCTTTATATCTCATTCTTTGTTCCACTGGCACTAGCTTTAAAAATAGATTGCAGAAAAATGTTTGCTCTCGAAAACATGGTAGCAGGTACAAAGCAAAGCAACACCACAGTTGCTGCAAAGACTAAAGGGCAGGAGAAAATGCTCATTTCAGAAGATGTTACCATGAAAAGACAAAGACTTAGAAAGGGCATCCCTCCATCTTGTCTCTCAAAATATCAGAATGACAGTAACATACAGCCACTGTCTGGGAGAAGGTAAAATGAAGACAGATAATGCAAAATGAGAAAGTAGCATGGATTACTTGAATATAATCCCAAGCCAACTCAAACCACCTAAAAAATGAGGCAGGCAGGGGCTCTGGATCATTGGTTTAAGCCATAAGATGTGTGATCACTAAGTGCTTCAGCTCAGTAGTGGTGCAAACACTGTCTGTTGCTAAAAACCTTCAGTACAGGATAAAGGTGGGGATCCAAGAAGGCAACTTATTTATCACCAGTTCCCTGAGAGGGAAGGACAAGAGCATCTGTATCATTAGACACCTTTTACAGCACAGAGCAGCTTTCTTAGCATTTGACACCTTCCCTTGCAGGAGCACACACATTCTGCTGGGAGATGTTCCCCTTGCATCTGCAAAGACAGGAGCAAAATGTCTCTGTTGGGTACAGCATCCATGTGTCCAGGAATACATATTCCTTTCATATATTTCTGCCTGCCACAACAGTATCAGCTGGCATAGGAAGTCTAGTCTGGAAGCTCAGGCTCTGTGTGGGAACTAAGAAGTGGTGGTTTTGCTGTGCAGTGAATTATTTCAGAATAAATAAATAATACAGATGGGTCAGGACAGGGAACAGAAAATTAATCTGTTCGTTCTTCCTTCAGCCCTGTATATAACACTGTGTGTTTGGCAGGCTACAAAGCTTTCTCTTCTTTCTGTGTCTTAAAATACAATGCCAGATACTCAAAAAGGTATCCTTTTAAATTTCGCACACCAAAAATATTTGGTATTTAAAGGAAGGGAAATGAAAAAAAAAAAAAAAAAGAATGAAAAGGAAAAGGAAAAGAAAGAAGACATGATCTCACAACCTATGAAGTTTGAGCCCATGCTCCTATACCTCGTAGAACTACACAGACCAATGTATATATTTCAAAACCCATTGGTTTTCAGAGCTTTTGCCTTGGTATTTTACAGCAACCTCATCTCAGGAAATAAAAGTAAAATGGAGAAGTGGGAAAGGAACTGATGGAAAAGAAGCAGAGTTTCATGGCATAGGAAATTTCTACCACTTTTTTAGCTAACCTGTTACTTTCCCTTTTTCCTGGTATGCATGAGCCCATGAACTGCAGCATGCAAGACTAATAGAGTGTCAGCCAAGTCCAGCTATTGATGCTACCCAGGAGCTTACTGAACACACTGGAGGAGAAGCAAAGTCACACGAAAGAACTCACAGCTACATACTGCTGCCATACTTCCTACCTGTAAGAAACCCCAGCACTAATCGCAGCAGCCTACAGTGAAGTCATTGCAAGAAATTTCCTATTTCATTTTGCAAATCACAGCACACCATGTATGTTCTGTGCATGTTTTCCCAACATGCAGCTACTTTCACAGTAAACTGAAAAGATGAATGTGAACTGGTCATTGTTTGAAAGCTGTCTGTTTACATTTGCAAACTAGTCCACTTAAGATAAGGTAGGGATGTCTTGCTTTTAAACATTCAGTTACTTAAGGAAAATTTGTCACAGTAATGGAGTTCATTGCTCAGTTTTGATTGGACTGTATTTTTTTTTTCACTCTTCTTGTTTCTTCTTATGGCACTACTGCAAATATCTAGTTCTTTCAATAATATTTTTGTCTCCCCTTAAAATGAATTTCCACACTTACCTAATTTTGTATGGCATGAGCAAGAAGTGTCTAAGGCTTGGAGCAGTACATCATTTATAATACTCCTGCTAATTGAAGAAATCTGGGCCAAATCTAAATAGTATGTCAACTTCAGCAGTTTAGGGAAAATTATATGTCAGATACCATTACACTCACAGGATATAGTAGAAGGAAATAGGCAGTAATCAATATGCTGTATCATTGAGTTGGAATTGACTTCTACTTGGCAACGAACCATTAGTCTGTGTAGACATACCAGCTCAGAAATTCTCTGAAAGCCAACTAGCTTTGCATAGAATCCTGGATAATCCACAAATAATACAAGATCATTAAGTAAGGTAGTATTTGGATCGTCTTTTTCATTTACTTGCCTGTGAGGTGAACGGGCTTTGTAACATTGTTTTCCAAACTGAAACAGGTAAGAGTAGTGAAGGTTGATATCAGTCAGCATTCAAGACTTTATCAAATAAATACAGGTTCATAACCTCTCTATCCCAAACTATATTTCTACTCCACCACAGCAGCCACTAAATTATTCCCAGCTAAACTCCCCTTCACCATGAATCATCTTACTAATGAGGCATGCCTCCTCGCAAATCCGGAAACCAGGCCCCCCTGCTGTGGAGAGCTAACACCCCATCAGCTCTCATACCCCATGTCTAGCACTGTATAATCCATGCTATGTGCCATGCATATTATGTGTATGCAGCCACCCTTCATCAGAGCTAATGCTACCAGGTTTTGGTTTGATTGGCTCAGATGGATGGAGCAAAGCAGCAGCTGGGAGGAGCTATTTGATTAATAATAAATAGATACAAAGATTTATGATTAACATAGAACATCTTAATGATTTACCATAGCAATGAAACCAATAGGCTGGTATTCCAATCCGATTTCTACAAATTTGTATAATCCTCAGGGTAAAACAATTTAATGTGCTGTCTCTTTTATAGTTACAAAAGGCCTTTCATATGATCAATTATACATAAGAGTATAATAAATGTAACTTTCTTCATACTAATCACATCTAACTTAAATTCTCTTGTCGGTCTTTGGAGTGTATGTAGCATTCCCCATAAAGTTTTTAGTCTCAGCTCTTAGCAAAAGTTAATATACCCAGAACTTCCAAATAAATCATCAGTACAAGGGTCTTCACACTATTAAAACTGTTCAGACAATGCAGTTTATTAACAAAACACTCCCTTCTTCCAGTCAAGCCCCTTGCTTAACACAACAAACTTGCTGCTTCGTGTCAGGGTGTTGTCTGATGGTTACGGTGCTGGATCTTTAAAGTTTTGGTAAGTAGTATTGTATCGGTGCCATGACACAGGGCAATGCAAGACTAGCATAAAGATAACAGAAATAGTAATATTTGACTAGTAGATAGATCACAACTAGGAAATGGAACGGCATGAACACATGCAGACAAAGAGTCTCAAAAGCGTTGTGGCTTATTAAAAGCTTCAAGTCAGAATTACCATATAACGTAATTTTTGTTTCTAATTTCTATAGAACTGCATTTCATAATAAGAAAACTGCATTAAGACCTTCCATCTGAAGTTGAAACAGAGAGGTGGAGATAGAGAGAAGGTGTACACCTCACATGCACATTGAAAAAGTAATCTCGATGTTACACATAGGGGACTATGGTGAAGATACAGCAGACACCAAGAGCAATAGAACGAGACTGTGAAAAAAGTCTTCCTGATGTGTTCTGGCTAGCTGTTTTGGCATGCACAATGTTCTCCAGGATGCATAGCCACAGTATGAAATGTGCGTTCATTCATGATCGGACATCCACAGAATATTCGAAGGGTGATCATTTAGTTAGAAAGCAGTTGGAACTACCTAAGCAGGTGAAAAATGGGGAAAAATATTGAGTATTTGAAGGCTGCAAAGAGAAGACTTGGCACATGGCTGCAGGTTCCCACAGTGAGAAAGAGAATTCTATAAAAATCATTTCTTACAGGACTTCAGAGACCTTCAAAATTTTGGCTAATTGCTAAGACTTTGGGACCTCCCTTGAAATCAGTTACTGCAAATGTCTTGAAGACTTTTGATCTGATAGAGAATAGCCTTTGTTCTGTGAAACTCTTTTTCACTTCTGGGGGGAAAAATATGAGCGAGAGACAATAGATGTGAGAGATCCTTCATGAGCAGGACTTTGGGATCTGTGTGTAAAAATACATACACAAGAAGTATATCCATGCCTGTGATGCAATTAATGGCTTTGAAAAAAATGCAACTTATAATAAATCACTTTGGAGTTCTTTTTTTCCCTCTCTCTTTTTGCAAGCTGCTAGATTCAGGTTCTCCCTTTTTTACCACATGTGCCAAAACTTTATATTTTTCAAGTGAAAGTTCCAATTCTGCCATATTCACCAGACTCCAGGAACTGGCACTTTAAGAATCCTCCCCCTCAGTGTTAAAGACTTAACAAAATCAAAGTTACTTGACTAGCATAAATAACATTGAGTTAATTGCCTATCATACGGTTTTGTAGTATCTGCATGCACTGTCATTGGTGTACTGTTGTGAGTTGACCTGGCTTTTGAAAATATTGCCCTTAGAGTCTGGCACATTTTTGGAACCAGGCTGTCAGTGAAGGAAAAATGAACTGGAACATCATAATCTGCTTCAACCATAGTAAAGAGAGAGACATCTGGTAGGCCACTTGGCAGTCAGCCAACAATGAAGACTTCAATTAAAATAATGAGCATGTTCTCAGGAGTCCATCTCTGAACTGAAGAAGTTATAAGTCTCGGCTGCTTCTTGAAAGTTGGCTGTAACTGGTGGCAGTGGGCCTTCGTCCTCACGTTGTGCCACGCGTGTTCTGGCATTCCACAGGCCATAAAATCACTGACCTAAATACACCTGTAGAGGGTCAGAAATTAAATAAAAAGTGAGTATGAGGAGTAAGAATCAAACAGTTTCACACTTCCTAGAGCCACATAGAAGCCAGGCCAACCTCCCCAGTCTAATGGAGTTGATCTAACTTCCCAGTCAGGCTGGAAAAGCACCCCGAGGTCCTTCATAGCTGGTCTTGCAGGTGTCCTAGATAAGCCCAAGCTTTTCCTGGGAAATACCTTAAAGTGTTCTGAAATTTCTGACTATAAAATCCAGAGCAGCCTATTTTACCTCCCAACACAAATCACCAGCTCCTACTGTCTTGGGTGTCTAACAAAGGGACAGGAATTGTGCTGGCCATCACTTCCCCGAAGAATCGCTAAAATAGAAATCAATGCCCCAGCTGCAAGCCTTTTCAGGAACAAAGCGGTGAGGAAGTAGAGGTGTATCAGGTGACAATAGAGCATAGCAGATTTCTGTTATTTTGGTTTCAAAGCAAATTCCTAGCTGTGATTTGGCTTATGGTCAGAGAGTGAATAAAATTCCAACAGTGGTGGCATCCAGATCTGGATGCCACTAACCCAGCCCAGCTCTAACAAAATGTGAAGCTAGAGTAGATTCTCATCAGCCCATTTGCAGGGAAAAAAAAATGAACTGCGATAAAATGCATGTTCTAGCCCAATTTTGGAATTTAAAAGAGCAGTGGATATATAGTTGATGTGCTATATTTAAATAAGAGGTTGGACACAGCAAAATGTATCACCTAATGAGGCAGCACAGAAGTTCCTACATAAGACCATTTAAATTTGTAATGGTAATTGCTTTATGGCATTGTGAGGTCATTACAATTTGAGATTAAGATGGCCAAATTGTTGCAGGGAAGATCTTTGGAGACCCTCTTACAAAGCCATTACGAAGCAGTGTTACACACACAGTGTGATTTCAAAGCATGACTTGGAGAAGACCTCACTACAGTGCTCTTATAGTAAAATTACATTGCGAGACTACAATAGGAAATAAGACTGCAGTGCAAGTCTGTGGAGATTAGACTCAATTATGATGTCAAAACAAACTGAAACAATGTCAATGCAAGTTATACCATTAAGGTTGAGACTTAAACCTAGGAAAGCAAGGAAATTCTGCATTAAACCTGCCACATTACCTTTAAATCACACCCTTGTGCTAAGGTGTTGCAGCAGGTAGAGACCTCTGTTAAATTGTCTCACAGCTCTGGGTATTGTTACATACTGCAGATGATCTCTGTACAAAATCATTGTGGTTTCATTGCACAAATGTTGAAGTGATTAACCTGAAGTGTTTAACCTATAACTGAAGACTCAACGAAATTCAGGGTTGTAGGGAGAACTCCAGGTTAACAATTTATATCTCACTGGTTGTGTTGTGGCCAGATTTTATAGATGTAAAGGGCCTGATCCCTTGCAAAAATAAATCGAACAATTTAGACGCTCTGAGATGAGATAGGATTTTCCAATATCTTTGGTTTCTTTTATAGGAATGACCAGAACACCAGTGGGAATTATATATCATTGTTCCCAGGCTGGATAAAAAATATACTAAGGGATGCTTCTTCTCCTGACAGCTTACAGCCTGGCTTGAAATGGGAGGGAAAAAGTATGACAGACCATTGGATTTTGCAATGTGTTTTGTAAGAAAGGACTCCAAATGAGTGAAATGTAGGCATGTACCGGCGCCTGCCTGGGTGCAGCAAACTGTAAGTTTGTGGCCAAAAAGGAGAGTGAGAGGTTGGACCAAACAAAAGATATTGAAGTCTTCCACACTGATTCGCTCAAGGAAGACACCCAATGACCACATAAACTCTCCACTTCAGCTCTGCTGCTTTTGGATACGGAACTAAGAAAGTGTAAATGATGCTGGGCTGGAGATGTAGCTGATGTAAGCTGGCTGATCCCTAGTGACTTCAATGGGGTTACATCAATTTTTGTCAACTATGGAACTAAAACCTGTGTATTGTGTCCTGGAGAGTGTATCAACTGACAGAGAGCTGATAGCCTGTATGTTGACTTTTCTTTCCAGGCTTAGTACAGCTGTATGAAACACCTTGGACTGACTTTGCAGGGCTTCCACAGACAGTTTATTTCTTCAGGTTTTTTTGTCTTGTGTTTGGCAACTTCTGAGCCCTGTTCTGAGATCTAGCCTTAAACCGATGCAAACCCCAGCCCAGCTTCCTCTGTATCAGCTCATTTTGTAATCCTGAGTTTCATTCAGTGTCCATACATCTGTCCAAATCATAGCAAATGAACCCCAGGTTCACCAAAACATCTGTAAGCCTTGGGTGACCTTGGCTCAGGTTGAGGGGATTGTAACTGAACCTCCTTGGCTTTTGCTACAGGATTTTCATGCAGGTTTAACTACGTAACCACTATGTTGGTTTCTCTAAGACAGGTTCTTTCTGTTGTTTTATATTGGTGCTATCCACTGTGCTAATTATACCAGCATCACCATGTGCATATTGATATCATTAATTAGCATAAACAGTCACTCCTCAAAAATACATGGCAGTGTCTTTCTGACTCATTTGCCATGAGGGTAATATAAGTGAAGTACAACACTGTAATATACCATATTTAGCTCTGAGCTGTAATCATCTTTATTAATTGCTTAATGTAGCAATGCCTACTGCAGAAAGTGCCATCCTGCAAGATCCTGATTAGCTCCTCAGAGGTGCAAAGGGTCCACATAGAATCATAGAATCATAGAAAGGTTTAGGTTGGAAAGGACCTTGAAGATCATAAAGTTCCAACCTCCCTGCCATGGGCAGGGACACCTCCCACTAGACCAGGTTGCTCAAAGCCCCATCCAGCCTGGCCTTGAACACCTCCAGGGATGGGGCCTCAACAACCTCTCTGGGCAACCTGTTCCAATGCCTTACCACCCTTGAAGTGAAAAAATTCTTCCTAATGTTTAATCTAAACCTGCCCTCTTCTAGTTTGAAGCCATTCCCCCTCGTCCTATCACTACATACCCCAGTAAAAAGTCCTTCCTCAGCTCTCCTGTAGGACCCCCTTTAGGTACTGGAAGGCCGCAATAAGATCTCCCCGGAGCCTTCTCTTCTCCAGGCTGAACAGTCCCAGCTCTCTCAGCCTCTCCTCATAGGAAAGGTGCTCCAGCCTCCTCATGGCTCTCCTCTGGACACACTCCAACAGGTCCACGTCTTTCTTATGTTGAGGGCTCCAGAGCTGGATGCAGTACTCCAGGTGGGGTCTCACAAGAGTGGAGTAGAGGGGCAGAGTCACCTCCCTTGACCTGCTGGCCACACTTCTTTTGATGCAGCTCAGGATACAGTTGGCCTTCTGGGCTGCGATTGCACATTGCGGGCTCATGCTGAGCTTCTGGTCAATCAGCACGCCCAGGTCCTTCTCCTCAGGGCTGCTCTCCAGCCATTACCCGCCGAGCCTGTATTTGTGCTTGGGATTGCCCCAACCCAGATGTAGGACCTTGCACTTGGCCTTGTTGAACTGCATGAGGTTGGCTTGGGCCCACCTCTCCAGCCTGTCCAGGTCCCTCTGGATGGCATCCCACCCCTCCAGCGTGTCTGCCTTGCCAAACAGCTTGGTATCATCGGCAAACTTGCTGAGGGTGCACTCGACCCCACTGTCCATGTTGAACAGTACAGGTCCCAGTACTGACCTCTGAGGAACGCCACTCATCACTATTCTCCACTTGGACATCCAGCCATTGACCACAACTCTTTGAGTGCAACCGTCCAGCGAGTTCTTTATCCACCGATTGGTCGATTTGTCGAATCCATGTTTCTTCAATTTAGAGAGCAGGATATCTTGTGGGACAGTGTCAAATGCTTTGCTCAAGTCCAGGTAGATGACATCAGTTGATCTTCCCTTGTCCACTGCTGCTGTAACCCCTTCATAGAAGGCCATCAAATTTGTCAGGCATGACTTGCCCTTGGTGAAGCCTTGCTGGCTGTCACCAATCAACTCCTTGATTTCTATGTGCTTCAGCAGAGTTTCCAGGAGGATCTGCTCCATGATCTTTCTGGGCAAAGAGGTGAGACTGACTGGCCTGTAGAATCTCCCCAGGAAATTACATGTAGGGATGGGTACTAAGGGTCTTTGAGGGTGAGCTCTGAATTTTGCTGGTTCAGGCCATTAGTACCACCTATGGCCCTAAATAATACATCTTACAAGTGTGGATTAGTGTGTTGGGAGGAAGGTCTGCAGATGGCTGCTAGCAGCTAAGGAGCAAAAGGAGGACCTGCTCATGCCAGATAATCCTCAAGGTCCCAACAAAGAAAGTGAGCACTGGAACAAACAAACACCCACTCAGCACCTCAAAATACTTCTGGAAAGTGGTCAGGCCTTGTTTGTACTCTCAGTGAAAACCCACGTTAGTCTCAAGAGCAAAATAAGGAGGCTAATGAAAGAGAAAGAGAGGGATACAGCTTGGAAAGAAAAATAAAGGATGTAAAAAGCGGTGGAGGAAAGCAAAAGTAACTAACAGGGAGAGGAGAAGAACCCCAAGATACCACGGTGATGGTCTTGAGAAAGACTCAGCATGCTGTGAGGTGTCAGAGAGACTGCAGGAAGGATAAAAGGAGTAGTAAGATACAGTAGGAGAGAATGAGACTGGGAGGCAACAGAAAGCAAGTATGGGAGAGAAATGGGGACAAGATGTTGAAAATGTTCTGTCTTCAGAAGTAAACTCAAAGATATGACTGAAATACCTTCCCAAACTAAGGTAAGGGGCACCAGTGCTGGTCTTCAATAGACTTTCTAAAGTAGCATTGCTGGGAAGTACCAAGCACTTCCAAAGACAGTTGGATTGCTTATCACTGATGAATTGGTGTTTGAAGTGGGGGGGTTGGTCCTTGAAGTTTTCTCACGGCTGTGTTAGTCAGTGGTCAGACTTGAGGAGCTTATGCTGCTGAACACATGTCTGGCTATGCAGTCTGACTATACAAAAAACGATCACTATATAACTAAATAAAAGTATTCCCACTAGATTAATTTGCTGATGACTGGAAAGATATTCCTTAAGCAGATGTTGGAGACAATGCAGATCTTCCAGTATCATGGGCCTCAGTGCCAAGACCCATCCCAAATGCTCAACAGAAAGCCAAGTTTACATTTGGACCCCAAAATTAGTGATCTGTCTAAGCAAGAAGAAAGTTTAAGTAATTCACCAGTTTTGAGCTGTGCACAGAGACCATGCCAAAGAGTCACAGTGTGGAGACCAGCAGGGCATAGTTCTCCCATCTTGGTCTTGGTACATTCCCCAAAGCCATGGGCAAAACAGTCTAAAACTCCCATCAACTTGAGTTGATGGCTTGATCAAAGGAGGCTCAGATGGAACCTGAGAAAGCTAGATGCATATTTAGGCTTGGATATATTTATATATATTCCCAATCTGTGCATGTTTGTACCCTTGGCAATGTCAAGGCACATTTAATGTTCATTGAAAAACATGAACTATGACCTTTAGTGTCTGTAATAACTTCTCTAAAGAACTGACTTTTACTTGATTGACTTGCAGGTAGTCAAATGGGCACCTTTCTGGCCCATTCGAGAGGATGGTCAGGTGAGGTAAAGGTGATTGAAAATTCAGTTTTCCATATGCTCAGTCAAAGAGCTTGATGTCTAACAGGTCATTAATGAGAGTCACGTCAGGGCTCATACCTTGCACATGGTTGCTGTTGTGAAACAGCATTACTCCCACCAACGTGCAGTGTTCAGCTCACTCCTCTTTCTTCTGGTACAGAAATGTGCAGGTTGCACGTAGGGTAAACCACCATGGGCCCTGTACTAAAACCTGTAGGTGGCTAGCTGGTACTAGAGGAGGTGGCCCACGCACATTCACAGCAAGGTCCTCCCTGCGGTGGGGCAAGTGGTGGAGGGGAGAAGCGCAGAATTACAGCACAAGAAGAAGCCACATTAGTAACAGGCGGGCGAGAGCAAGCAAGTCCCAGTGCACCACTTTGAGATGCATCCTTATATGTCTTCTATCATTTTACTTAAGGTACCATTAATGTGGAATAAAATATATCTCCAAAGTAAAGAATTGCTTCTAAAACAATACCATGGTTAATGTTTCTATTATTGATCTGCATCCAGCTGTTGTATATACATCTATGAAGCCACTTGCTGTTTCGGTTGCTGCAGAATGCATCTGCTGTTGGCAAGTTATGAACACACACACTTTAAGCAGCACTAATTTGAAGTGAATGCCTTATAAATAATCCACGCAAACAATCTTTGACATTAATACACATTTAGTGATACTAAACCCAAGCAGATAAAGTTCACAGTGGTTCAAGAAGAAGACCTACATCATTTGTGGCCTTTAAATCCCCCAAGGGCTTTAACAGTAGAGAGAAGCAGAGAGGCCATGTTCTTCATGCCACCTCCAATTACATTTCCTTCCCTGTTTATTTTTCTTCTCCTCCCTCCCCCAGTAAAAATATTCAGTCTGAGTTTACATGGGGGGAATGGAAAATGAAGGAACTCTTTAGAAAAGTCTTTTCATGTGTTCTGGAGGCTGGATTGGGCTGGATAACTAGAGGCAGTTAAAATAAACAGGAATTTAGGCTGATGTATTTAATCAGAGGGTATGGCTTAGGTTATAATTACATTGCTCAGGCACATAATTGATGGGTCTAAAAAATACAGGTGTACAGTACTGACTGAAAGACCTCTGTGGAGTACAAAGAGCGTGGTGATTCTTGAGATTGAGGCCTCAAGTGTTCTGTGTTTTCATTTGAACAGCTGTGTAAAGCGTTTGCAATGCAACCAGTCCTCCTCCCTCTTCCAAACTGACTAACTTT
Source organism: Charadrius vociferus (assembly GCF_000708025.1). Classification (NCBI taxonomy): domain Eukaryota; kingdom Metazoa; phylum Chordata; class Aves; order Charadriiformes; family Charadriidae; genus Charadrius; species Charadrius vociferus. Next base: position 2,958,659 of record NW_009648712.1, on the reverse strand, counting down.
GGGCTTTCACTATAAATTCAAGAAGTTCAGACCTTGCTTACCAATTAGGTCACACACCTTTGAGAGCATGTCAGCTACGTTATGGTTTTGCATCAAAATCATTATTTTGGAAAGTTCTGTTGCAAAACCACATAATAAATGTGTGTAAATATATATTTTTGTGTGTGTGTGTGTGTGTATATGCATATATATGTATATATTTTAACTGTGGTGAGAGAGGAGAATTTGGGTTCATTTGAACATAAAGCTCAGAGCAGAATATGGGACATACAGTCCCACATGGATTGAAACAGAAGTCAATCTTTGTGAAACAAAACTGCTTATTTGCACATACCTCTGCTTGTTTGGTTGCTTCTGTCTGTCCCTCAGAAACTAACAAAGCTGCTCATATTTGCAGAGTAAAGGAGAGTTATCCACTTTTGGAGACATTATCCCATTGTAGTCAGTGGCACTTTTGCTGTTGACCTCAATGATAGAGCTGAGAGAATTTGCAATGAATAATTAATCTGATGAATTTAGCCTACTTTTCTGCCTGCGGAATATCTGAGGGCAGATTGCACTGTCTTCAAACATATTTATTTGAAATTACTTAACACACTTCCTCAGACTGTGAATTTGTCAGGACTGATTCTCTGGGAGTATCGGTACTAAGCAGTGTCCTTGGCAGACTTTGGTCCCCACACAAGTGCTCCGAGAGCAGCCCACCATGGAGGGAGGTGTTAGTGATGTCAGGTACTATTTGGGTAGGATGGCAAATATGGTCCTGTGCAAACTACACTTGGCCAGGCAAAGTGCATCTTGTTGGTTTTGTTGGTTGGCTGCATTTTCAGATATTTCACACAAAATTAAGTTATATTTGTGTTTCTGAACTTCAAAGTGCAGACAAGGCAAACTTTCCAGTCAGATGTTTAGATACTGGACTTAGGCTTCAGTATTGTCTGGAGGGACTCCTCTTTCATTTCTTTTCTTTGCTTCTCTCTCTCTTTCTTTGTTTTCCATTTTTCTTTACTTTACAGACACTGAAAATTACTCTTGCTCAATGTGCCTCTATTTTACCACTGGTTATTCCTTGCCACAACTTTATTATATTGTCTGAGTTGGATTCTTTGCATTGTCCAAGAAATTGCATGGTAGGGCTGGCCACTTCACCCTTATTGGCCAAAGTGAGATTTTCTCAGCTGTCAGTGCTGTGGAAGGATGTGGGAAATCTGCATTTGCATGATTTGGCTTGTAAACATCTTCCTCAAGCTGGTTTATTCAGCTGGCTAATTCCATTCTCAACCATTTCCCCACTTTTGCCTCTTCTTTCCATCGTGTCCAAATCTTATAGCCTGGTGTTTCTGGTTATAACCAAAGGATCAGGCTTGCTGAGAGCAAAGCAGTGGGGGGATCTTTCATGGTCCAACCAGCTTGCTATGTCCCGCATGACCTTTGCACCATGGAATGTGTTTGGAAATGTTGCTGCTCCACCAGCTGGGACTGCTGTGTGAACGCTGCAAGAAATGCAGCCTCCCTTCTCACCCCATTTCATTTTCTAACCTCTCTCCACTTTCTATTTCCCTCTGCCAACAAACAGAAGAGACATCACTGCTCACTCTTGGGTTTTCCACCAGAGCCCAGTCCACCTCTTTCTCCTGCAGTCCTGCCTGTTTGCTCCCTTCTCCAGAAGTCTTCTATTCTCTCCATATGTACCTAGCTTTCTTTTTTTGTTAATGGGTTTAGTTGTTAGCAGAGTATGAACCAATGTCTAAGTAGAAACCTTCTGAATATGGACTTGCCGAATCGCTGTATGACTAAGTTCTCATGCCATCCTCAGCACAGGTTAGGTTGCACTCCTACCTCTACTGTACTCATGACATCCCTGCAGGTCACCACTCCCTTGACCACGCTCTTCGCTGCTCCTTGTGATACAGATATGCACACACACCCCCACACCCCTAAATGGTGTTAATTAGGGGATAAAATCACAGAATCACAGAATCTTTAGAGTTGGAAGGGACCTCTAGAGATCATCTAGTCCAACTCCCCTGCTAAAGCAGTATTGCCTTAGAGCACATTACTCAGGACTTCATCCAGGCGGGTCTTGAATATCTCCGGAGAAGGAGACTCCACAACCTCCCTGGGCAGCCTGTGCCAGTGCTCTGTCACCCTAACCGTAAAAAAGTTTCTCCTTGTATTTGAACGGAACTTCTTATCTTCCAACTTGTGCCCATTGCCCCTCGTCCTGTTACTGGGAACCACTGAAAAGAGTCTGGCTCCATCCTCCTTCAACCCATCCTTTAGATACTTGTATGCCATAATAAGGTCTCCCCTCAGCCTTCTCTTTTCCAGGCTAAAGAGTCCCAACTCTCTCAGACTTTCAAAATGCCCGAGAAAGGTTCCTCCTCTGGGGCTGTCGATCAGCTTTAGGCTAGTACCTGACAGGAGCAGAGTAGTTGTGTTTGCCCTGGTTCTAGGAGGGGTTTCCAGTAAAGAGGTGGTACCCATTTATGTGCTAGGGGTAGTATCCAAGTAGCATCCCCTGCCTAGGCCTTTTCAATAGCAACTGACACTTAAATATCCCTGAAAGTGGGTTTAGAGGAAACAGCAGCATGATATTGAGGCTCTGCTCATTGTTTTCCCGTTTCTTGTGCCTTGATA
>NW_009648712.1:2952646-2955975 GCF_000708025.1 Charadrius vociferus | reverse complement strand
GACCCTGATCTGCAATAAGGCTTGAAGGAGAAGGGGAGCACCAAGGTTTTGGTGGAGACTGGAGGCAAATACAGACCTGAACGTTTTGAGCACCTCATGGTCAGATACAGATGAAGGGTGGGAGACAGACACTTAGCCCTGGTGGCAAAGGTGTCTGATTTTCCGCCATGTTTGCCCTCTCGCAGGCAGAACTGGGTGTTCACAGCTCCACAGATTTGCACTATTTGAAACGTCAAGTGTGTCTCCATGGAGCTGGAGGCTTTTGCACACAACTATTCAAATTTTATTCTCTAAATGTGTGTATGCCACGGAGATGCTAGAAACTGCAGACTAGCTGTGCTATTTTGCCTCTCCAACCCTTGACAAATTAAGAAAACAAAATTTCATCCAAGGTAATTTCATCAGCACCATCCCTCCATCAGCATTTGCAATATCAGTTAAATAAACACCCTGCAAACTCACCTGCTTGAGACTGCCCTCGGAGATAGTCTCTGATGATCAAACTGGTGCAACATGAGATCTCAGTCCCTTTTTGCCTAAGATCCATTGCAAATGGGGGAATTGTGTGATATAGGACTTTAAGATGATAATATGACTTTAAGATGTACAAATACCTAAGATTGCTTGGAATTATACACTTTACATATTTGAATGAGAGAGTTCTGAGAGAATCAAGGAACATTTCAGAGAGATTACAGGGAACACAAGGGAAATTTTTACTTAAAAATTGTATATACAGAGCCGACTTTAGACACCTGCAGAATAACTATTAAAAATTAAATTACTAAGCCTAAACTAACTAAAATGTCCTAATTCCCCTACCTGCTCCAAACCTTGATCAGCCAGTCAAGGTCCCATGGGTACTCAGCCTTCCGGAGGGTGACGGTGTATTTAAAGCACAGTAGTAATTATTCAGGACTCTACATTTAATGATATCTTTGGCTGGCCCAGCGCTTTGGCTGTGCGGTGCTATGCCAGAGAGTGTATTTCAATCTCCAGACCCAGTCTCTCATTCCCCAAGCTTGCAGATCCAGGCATGTTGCAAGGAGGAATACGCTTGAATGTGGGACAAACTGTTGGGGGAAGCGCCGTCCTGATACGTTCAGTCCCTTCCATGTTTCCCTGGGCCACTGTCCTCTCTGAAACCCCACTCCAAATTTGGATTTGAGCCCCTCATATGTCTCTTGCTCTTCTGGCAGGCACGCATTACTAGGCCATAAGGAAACACTGTCTTATTCTCCGCTGTCTGGAGCGAACCATTGTCATTTTCAGTTGCTATTTGCTCAGAAAACAGTGGCTTCTGGATAACAAGGGCTGACGTGACCCAGTCTGCAAATACTGTGTTGTGGCAGCCTGGAAGATAATGTGTGTTGCCGCTGAATTCACAAAGGGGAAAAACTTTGAAACATTTTAAAAATGCAGGTGCACAAATTACTCATGCCAGGAGCAGCAGTGGCATTTTGTAATAAAATCTTGTGTTTATTCTCCACTGTTGAATACACATACCTTACAGTTCCCGAGAGAGCATCGTCCTGTGCTATCCAATGAACAATTTACAGATGGATTAAATACATGTGCAAAACGAAATAAAACTTGCAGATTTATAGCGGGCATAGGTTATCCTTGCAGTCGGCGCAAAATTCCCATTGATATGAATGGGCACTTCGTTCATTTTAGAGTGTCAGGATTTTCCTTATTTTTCCTTTGTGTCAAATTTTGGGCTATTCTTCTAAGAAATTTGAATATTAAGAATACTACTGGGTTCTCAGTACAAAGCTACATTCAAATAATGAGCAAGCACTAACCACAATACAGAGCTTTTAAGCATTTTCTACTTTGATCACTTGGCCTTACAGAAATTTGCTTTGCTTGACACCCATAGCATACCTAGAGTAGAGAAGAAGTGGGCAAAGAATCTAATAATGATTTGGGGAAGGTCTTTACTGAATTAGTGCTGAGTCTGTGTATTCCAGTAGTAATTAATATAAATAATAATAGGAAGGGTTACTGCAAACTCATCTATTGATTTGAAAAATTCTGTCTCTCTCATGTGACAGTTATTGTCTAGACTCTACAAATTATTTTGAAGAATATTTTTTCGATACAAATCATTTGCTTAAAACTCTTCTTGGAAAGTATGCAGGTCAGGCTGCCTCATTTTTCTGCAGCAGCTCCTCTGTATCAACCTTTGCCCATTCTTCCTTTTTGTTTGAAGCAACTCCTCATCATAAGTCAGTATCTGCACCAGTGCTCACTTTGCCTTTTCTTCCTCATTCATTTCCCTAACCTCTCACTAAAAATCAGCATTTAGCAGAGTGGAGAGAACGCAAATGTCCCAGGTTTTAGGTCCATGGGAATTTTACTTAAGTAAAAGACATGGTCCCTGGAGCCAGTGGAGGTATATTTGTGCTGTTATAAACCATAGGGCTCTTCTATGAGGGGAAAAAAAAAGACACTAAAAGGGAGGCAAGAACATACCCTCCAGTATATTATGAATATTTCTCTCCCTTACTATCTGCCGCTGCTAATATCAAGCAATGGCAAGTGTAGATTGATCAGTCGTCGTGAGCAGCATGCTGTGCTGATGGATCAGCAGTGGCATATGTGCAGCTGTGCAAGTCTGGTATCAAGGTGTGTCAGCCTGTCTCTGCCACCTTGCTGCCCATCCGAGCCGTTTTTTGTTTCTATTGTTGTCGTTCCATCAGTTAGGCACGCGAAAAAGAGCAACCGCAACATTCTTTGTTGCAGGCCTGTCTGTCTCGCTTACCCCCACCAGCCCTTGGCAGCCACCAGTCCCCCCCAACTGGAATGGGCTTTGTTTTGCCTTCATGAGACCGTTTGCGTTTTGTCCTGAACCAGGCTTTCTTTCACCCAGTTCATTTTGGGGGAGGGAGGGAGGGGATTATATCTGGAGGCCTTGATTCTCTTCTCTCACCTGATTTACAAACGTGTAGTGCCATTGGCATTATTCCTAATGATACTTAACCTCTGGAGAGATCCAGGACCTTAATGCAACTGAAGAGCATCAGCTGTGTCTTTTTCCCATGCTGCTTTTTCTAGTGATGTCAGGAGTCACAAGCTGGCACGCTTGGGAACAGAGAAGCTCGGGTGACTGACAACATTGAGCAGAAATCCATCCATGCCCCTGGAGAGCTGGTGTAACCGACAGACTGGCACACGGGTAAGCAGGGCTGCTCGGTGAGGAAAGTGCCGACACAAGGTGACGCATAAGCAGACACAGACTGTGACACAGATAAATCAGAGATGAACTCTTTGCAGAATTTTTTCTTTCACTTGTATTTTGATTGTAGCAACATTTCGTTTGTAGC
>NW_009648712.1:2941792-2952582 GCF_000708025.1 Charadrius vociferus | reverse complement strand
ATGCATGTTTTTTCTGTTGGTTTCTTTCACAGGTGTGCTTTGACAGTAAGAGGACACTTGGTGCAAGCTTCCATCTTTGTTAATGCTGGAGAATGTGTAGTTGCTCAGTCCTGCTAGGCATATCAACATGCAATGCTTCTCACAAACTTTCCGTCTTAGAAATCAGATAACACTTATTTAAAGAAGAAAAGAGGCAAAACAACTCAACAGATGTAAAATATTCCAATTCTCTTTCATCTAAAATCAAACCCACCAATACATTAGCTCTGTCCTGGGCAGGCAGCAGATAAAAAAGAGTTTTCTAGGACCGGAACCAAAACCCCTGTATTCTTCCACCTCCAGTGTACAAGGTGATGTATAGACAAAGTTAACTATCACCAGGACAAAAAGATAATACAAGGTCTCCAGGACTGAGCAACAAGTGACTACCTGCTTGGAGCTGCTGGGCACATGTTCCACTCTGATTTCACTTTTCATTTTGCTCTGTTACTTAATCTTTAGGATTTAATTTTGAATTTTTATTGGCAAGAGTCCCAGAACAACTAAGAAATTCACTACGTTTTGGTTTGGTGGATGCTGTGCACGTCTAGCTCCCATTGACATTGGTACTGAGGAGGGACAGCAGGCTGTGGAAACATGTCTAAGATGGTTCTTTAGGAATAGGTTGTTCATTTGTAATTAAAGCAAAAATTCACCCAATGTAGAGATGGTAGCCACTCTACTCTACACAGAATATACAGATTCTAGGTTTTCTCGATATTATCCCTTATATGGCTTTATAGACATTTACCGAGCTACTTAGTGGAAGAAAAACTCGGCCTTTAAACTTTTCTTGGGATTTAACTTGGTATGGCATATTTTTTCTCATGAGTTTTGGACAACTCTGCTGTACATCCTCATTGTGATTATTTATTTATTTTGGTCAGATATGTATTTATACACTTAAGAGTAATTGATTTAAAGCTGTAATGGGTGGAAGTATGTGCAATATTTGCAATATGTGTCATATTTTTAATGATGTAGTTTTTACAGAGCTGATATAATTGTGATGTTCAATGATATTTGTAAATAGAGAGGGCAAAAGCATAGTCTTTCATCATTTACCTTTCCTTTTATTAATATCACACTGTACGTAAAAATGCTGGATCTTTGAGGAGAAGAGAGATGAAGGATCAGGATGGCAACAGTTGTGTTGACTTTGAAGCACAATTACGGTCAGACAACTTGTCCTTCTCATTCAGGAAAGGTCACAGAAATTACTACTGCTTGGTTCCTGTGATATGCTGTGAGATGTAGTGCACGTTGCTATCTACAGGTGAGCACATCATGGAGCATAAACACACTCTGGAGTCCAGCCTTATAGAATATGTGCCCTTTGCCCCAAAAGTGCCCTTGTTTTTTCCAATGAGATTGCTGTTTGGTTACATTTCAGTCTTGAGCTGTGCAAATTTATTTTACATGAGTAGCCCAAACTATCTGAAGTTAGAGACCAAGTTTGGCCATATCATGCCTTGCATTAGATTATTCAGACAATAGAGTGAGAGGCATAAGGAAATTCCACCTGTGATTACTTCACAAAATCAAATGCTTTGCATGATCAAGTGATTAAAGTACTGAATCAGAGCTAGTTATTATACACCGTGGTTATGCCATAAAATAAGAGATACCGCACAATTATAAAATAGCTTTAGGAACAAAATGTTATCCTACCTTAGTATTAATCATCAATTATATGGTGTTGCACTACTGCAAAATTGTACGTTCTGACCATACCTTTATTCCTTTATTTCTGAATGGTTATAATGTTTAGGGAAAAAAAATCTTTCTAATCCATTTTGCCCTAAGGACATCAGGGTCACAGCACTGATTATAGAGATAACCTTTTTTGTTCTCCTGCATTCATTACATGAATTGACAGCTTATTAATTGCAATGACTTTTCCCTTGAATTAATTTATTTTGTCATTCTTTATTTCAAAAGTAATCGACACTCACAATTTCTGATGCCTTGTTATTGCTTGATTGCAATTTCTATTCTTTACTTGTGCATCTAATGCTTGCAACACCAGATCTGCTTTCACATTTCTACTCGTTTAGGATGAATGTGAATGTGTTTCACCGACAGCCAGGGAAAGTGGCCAGGATTAGAGACAATTACAGATGAAGTGTGTGGCAAATAGCCACCAACCGAGGTTCAAAAGGTTTCTTTTTAGTCCCTGCAGTGTATCATCCCTGTCAACACAGGCTGCAATTGTGGCCACGGCCCCTAAATGCCACCAACTGGAGAAGTATGCAGCCTTCAACAAAATCAAGCCTCCTCAGGCTCACATCTTCACTGGTTCCCACCCTAGACTACTTGGTAGTTGGGTGATGTCTTCAAAATACCTGAGGGGCAGCTACAAGCTCTCCAGCCCAGCTCCCACCAAAATCATCTGGCCAGTCTTTCATTTCCATAGCTAGGAAAACATCTGCCTGTGTACTCACTCACTTTATCAACAGGTATTATGGATAAATTAACCTGGTAAGTGTTTTCAGTTCAGCCTAATGCCCCCATGCCATAGCCTTCTCTGCGCTTTTTGTTTCACCATGTTGCTTTCAGTGGGAGATTTTCACAGGCAGGTTCTTTTGAGGGCTCAGAGGGCTAAAACCCTCCCATGAGCACTGTGTGCTGCATGACATTTCTCTGCAAACCCTGACAGGGACACCTTGCAGCGCTGCAGAGCACTCACCAAGAGTATCGTGGCTGCATTTGCCACTGAAAAGACCAAGCTCCATGGATGTCTGCAGCTTTTTCATGCAGCTCTTCTTGAAGGCCAGCTGAGACTTGAATCTCCTCAGCATAAAATGTAAGCTTTTATTACAGGTTTAACCAGTGTCTGGACTAGTATGGCCCTGCACCATTAGTGTTTCATTTAGGGACTGTCAAAATACACATCAATGCACGAAAAACCAGAATGACACAACTGAATTTAGTAGGACAGAGGGGGAGGTGTCTAGGTCAGCAGACTTTCTGGCAAGATAGGGTACAATGGAGGGCAAGACTACAGATATTATCTTCTGCCTACTTTGCCTGAGCAAACAAATCGGAAAATGAGGCTCGTTGCTGCTGCTGTCAGCAGCGGTAGAAGGGCTGTGGCATGGGGTCAGCCCTGCTTCTTGGCAGAGAGGCTTTTCCCAGGAACAGCAGTCTCCCTTCCTGCCACAGAGCTCTTCAGTGCAGATACAATGTCCTATATACAATTATTCCCACTTTTATGAGAACTTTTTCCACCCATGCCTCCAATTTTTCCTCAGATCCCACTGGTGAAGTAGAGGAGGTTGGTGCTCTAGCAACCTTTCCTCTCCAGAAAAGCTTCTGACTGCACGGAAAGGCCCCTGAGTCAGAGGGCTCAAGCAATAATCCTGGCACTTGGGAATGGGCAGACTTTCCGCTCACTCAGGGTTGCTGTAAAGGCAATGCAGGCACCTTCGGCTCAAAGATTCTGGCAGTTTTCTGGCATGGTCTCCATGAAGCTGAGAGATGATGGGCAGTCAGTTCAGCCAGAAAGGATGGAACCAACAAGGATCATCACTAAATTCAGAGAATAAGAGCTGGTGTGAAGACTTGACCAAGTCAGTGTGGTAAGGCAGCAGGGAAATCAGCCTGTTTCATGAAACAAGAGTATCTTCTTGACTAAGTACAGAGTTCACTAAATTCCCCCTGTTAACTCTACCAGTGTCCATAGCGGCTCCTCAGCTTTTAGCTCCAATGCATGATCAAGGAGAAAACAAATAGATAAAAATTCACCTCTTTACCATCAAAATCCAGGGTCAATCTTCAAATCTATTAGTCTTTTTCCAAAGACCTTTTTCTGCAAGCCAATAAGCATTCATCCCCTCTCTTCAAGCACCTTTCTTCATGAATAACCACTTACCGTGGGAATTCCCTGTGGGGCTAATCATTCTGCTTACAGAAGGGACCTTGCCTTACACGCTTTGTGGATAGCCAGCCCTTTATAACTGCGAGAGAAATGCAGCTTCAGGTCTAAGATGGCAGTCCCTCCCTCTCATCAGCTCCACTTACACATACACCCCTCCTCATATTAGCATATTCTGTATTTTTTTCCTTTTATATTATCTTCTCCTTGGGGCAGGGGCTGTGTCTTGGTATGTTTCTGTGAAGTTCGTATAATCAGATAGCTCTGATCTTGACTGGAGCCTCTTGGCACTACTGTAATATAAATACTATGTAACAGTTGAGGAAATACCATGTCCTGACTTTTGGGAACTCTTCCCCACCCCCTACTCAGTATCCTACTCCCTTTGTTCTCAGAGGCAGTTGCTACTGCATTTTATACATACAAACATATGTGCAGAAAGAGCAAGACGTAGGCATTTTGCCTTGATTTTTTAGAAGAGTTGTTTGAAGCTGTTACATGTGGCCCAGGGTGATACGAATTAGTGGACAACATGTGGATGAAAGAATGAAGGGGAATGATAAATGCCACCCATGGCATCTAACCGTAGCTTATGTTATATATATTTATACCACATCCAAAAACATTAAAAGAACATTAAGGTTGCAAAACAAGCACTGAAGAGTCAGGAAATGAAAAAAATTAAGTTTGTCTTCATCCAGTCCTCGTGAGAATTTGCACTACGAAGTAAAACATTTGAGGGGACAGAAAAAGGAAGCTCTCTTATTTCAGATTTGATCTTCTTTAACAGTTCCAAGAATGTTGTAGTCTTACCATTTCTGCCTCCAGCCACAGTGACGGCCACAAGACAATTCTCCTGCCATAGCAGTTGCCTCCCACCTCCAAGTAGCTAGGCATTGGCTTCTCCTTTAAAACTGGGAAAATGCACCAACTTAGATTCCTTCCATCCAGCTCCATCCACATGTGGTTCTTGTTACCCACAGTGCCCGTAAAAGGCATTTGCTTTCTCCAGCAGTTCATGTTTCCTCCCTTTCCCTGCCTTTCTTCAGAAACCACTCTCTTCATTAGTTTCTTTCCTCTGTAAATACTCAACTAGGAGTGGAAGTGTGTAGGCACAGGATCCATGGCTGTTACTGCCTGGGAGGTGCTTCTGGAGACCTGCTGCAGTGTTTAGTCAAGTAAACCTCACTGCAAGGCGGGGAGAGTTAGGAACACAAAGTAGCACCAAGAAACAGCTATGGTGCTCTGCAGTGGGAAATCAAGACACTAGGGGCCTGAATTTCCAAGCAAAGAAACCACAGGAGAGCAGATGAGCAGAGCCACAACTAGAGCTGTGTGCAAAGATGGCTGTGGGGTGTAAATGTGAGAGAAAGGGGATGTGACACTGCCTTACTGCCCCACTGTGGAAAAACATTGAGAAGAGGGATGTTACAGAAAATAACAACCAAAACTCTGGAATAAATGACCCAATGCTGAATGAAATGGGAGAAGAAGGAGAAAAGGAAACAGATACCTACAAGCTCTGCCCCAAGATGAACACTTTTAATGCTAATTAAAAAAGGGATAATAAGGAAGAGGTTATTGAGAGAAATATGTCCATCTAATGGACTTAAAGAAATATCTCTGAGTAGTAAAGACTCAGGGAAATTGTAGAAACTAAATGCACCCAAAATGCGGGACAGGTACATAGGCTCATGCTGAAGGAGTTTGGGAGTCGAGGCAGGGCAGGTTTATCTCAACCAAGGAAAGGTTCTTTCAAGAGACCAACCTCTCAGTATTGCCTTTTCTCTGGTAGTAATGACAGTGGGATCTTTTCCACAAACACCCAGGGTAAGTTCGCCACAACAATTTTGGGTTAGTAGTTGTCTTTCCTCCAGTGCCTTAGCTTTTCCTGCAATGGAAAGAAACCCCTTTGTGGTAGCATGGACTCAATGTTCTTCAAGTCATGTAAAGTTAAGGACACATTTGCTTAGTCCAATTGTCTAATGCAACACTATCTCCTGCTCCTAGGAAGTGTTCATTTGACTAAGCCACTATCTGCTTCCTCCTTTGTACTGCAAATATTGTCCCACTGCCTGCAAAGCTGGCAAACTGGCATAATTTCAAGGGATTTCTTGCACCTTCTCCCACCTGCTGGCCCTTGGTTGGGCATGTGCTGTTAGCCCAGCATGAGCAATGTCCTGTGCTGCTTTGCTGGACTTTTCTGACCTCCAGTTTCAGTTTCATAGTAATTTTGCTTTTCTTTGTATCCTGTCTAGTTTGCCATAGGAGAGTCCATCCTCTATAAGCTGTGCTGAGATGAATTCTAATGTTTTCTTAAAGGATTAATTTGAAATCTGCCAGTAATCACCTCCAGGTTGTTTTGATCACAGTCACAGTCTTATCAGGTCTCAGGTAGCCTCCAGAACTGTAAGACCTAGTCTTCAGCCTGAGCCCAGCCACAAACACCCCTGTGATTTTTTTCCTCTTCCTTTTCATTTTGTTTAATAACATTCCTCTCCTGTGTTTCATTCTTACATGAAGTACAGAAACTCCTCAAATTTCTAAAATATAGCTTCACAATCAGCCTTTGCTCTTAACAGACTTAACAGTTGTCTGGCAGACACACCAGTTACTGCCAGAAATAAGGCTGCCTTGTGATTGCCCCCACCACTTGCAGGCATGGAAAGAAGCACTCTTCAAGCCTTCTCTAATTGTACTCCATATTCCCCAAGACTTTTAACTCTTACAAGACTTGCCACTGCTCCTTTTTTTTTTTGCATGGAGGTTATTTTCCTTGTTGCTTTTGACTCCTGTTCGATATGGCATTGAGTGGCCACTCCAGGTCTGCCCGGACCACACGGTCCACGGCTATGAAACAGGCACTTCCTGAGACATGGGGCAGGTTACACCGAGCAGAGCTGTTTCGGTGCTTTCCATTTAGCTTAGGCACAGGGTGGACATACTCTTGCAGATAAGGCTCTTGAGTTGTTTGTTGTTTGACCCCAGATGGCTGCATACAGCCATAAAGCCTTCTGCAATGTCCCATCTGGACTTCCTCGCAGGGGTAGCTCAGCTCCTCCAAGGCTCAATCTTCTTCAGCACAGAGCATACCGCAAATACTCAGAGGTTTCAGGAGCAAAGGTTCTTATAAACACAACACAGGTTGTTTTTACTTTAAGTGCTGACTTTAAACAGTGTATAATTTAGCCAAAATCAGACAGATTTATGTAGGGCACAACAAAAGCAACTCTTACTACCAGTTTTCAAGATTTTATGACCACCTGTCTTGGAATAATTTCTGGATTCTGTTTTGGACCATAAAGCGTTAGTAAGTGAATGTGGAGACTGTTCCCATAGCCTTTCTGAACTACCTGTCTGTGATTAATTATGGACAACTCTGAAAGATTGTACTTCTCCGCCAACCTCCATGTTTGCGCAGTGACTAACATGGTGATGTCAGTTCTCACTAATGTATTTGCCAATTAGGAAGATTTAGTGTGGTGACTGAGGACTGCAGAGCGTTGGTGGCAAATCTGTAATTGTCCAAGTCAAATATCTGACAACTGGGTGTTAGAAAAAGTGCTTTAGGTTTTACCCCCATGTGGGTCTGATTGTGCATCTTTCTGCAACACTTCAGTTTGTATCACATCAGGACACATCAGTCACCTCTTATTATGTCACGGCGAATCACTTTCTGGCTCACCATCATACTTAATCAACAAATCCAATGCCATGTGCTACACTCCAAAGCATCAGTCAAGCAACCACAATCAAGGAAATGTCTTGATATTCTTTGAATGCACCCAATGGATTGCCAGTATTGGTAACACCTCAAAGTTCCACCAAGACAACCATCCCATTATGCAAGACCCCTATAAATGCTTTGGGAGGCAATCTCTCCCCCAACAGGCTTGCAAACAGGAAACAAAACAATTTGACCGTGCACGCGCATGCACGCACACACGCACACACACACATCAGCGCAGAACAGACCTCAGCCAACCTGACAGGCTCATGAATGCCCAGTCCACCAAACCAGGCTGAGATATGTGCACCACTGCTGGCGTGTGAAATACTTCAAATGATACTTGGAGGCGGCAGGCTTCAGCTGCCTATGTCAAGGCAGTAACCCTGTAGCTTGTGTAATTGCCTCTGTACAGGAGTTCGTGTTCAGCCGTACCTCCCTCTGTGAAAAAGTTGAGCTGCAGGATAAGAGCTTTCACACAACCAGCTGCTGCCAAGCAGCAGATTAGCAGGTAATCAGTTGACTGGTAGTAACTTCGTCAGCTCCCAGAGCCTTGCTGTGTGTCGGGGGTGAATGGCTAAAGTGTCAAGGCAGGTGCATGAGGGGCAGAGGTAGATGGCGAAGCTATAAGGTGGAGTCAGCTGTGGGGTGAGAGGAATAGGTGCAGTATGGCCCCAGGTCACTGGCTTTGGAGAGCAGTGGTGGGAAGACAACGAAGGAGCTAAAACAGTAGTCCCAGTCTGAGGGACTGTTGTGTTCAGTAAAAAGGGAATAGAGGCTTTCACATGCCTGTGCATGGCTCAGCCTTGTACTGCCACAACTCACGCACACGTGAAAGGGTAAGAACTGCAATTTCCTTGAGTTCAGGATGATGCCAGGTAACCCATACAATCACCATACACTGCAGGCCATCAGCAAGCTGTCTGATTCTCCAGCATGGATAAAAACAACAGCATCCCAGGCTGTCAGGCTGTCAGGAAGCAATGCCAAGTCCAAGTGGCTTAAAAAAGAATCAGCCATATCAAAACCACTGTGGAAGTTTTACTTCACTGCTTGTTAAAGTTCATGGTTTTATTTCCATCCAGTGGAAGACAGCTACTGGGTTTCATATTTGGAGAAAACCTAAATCCCAGTAAGAGATACGGAGTCCAACCTTATTCATTTCTGTACTCACATACACGCACTGTACACACAATCACTGTGATGAGAGGCAGTCGTATGCTTTGGCCACTTTATGCCAGCAACACAGACACAAAGAAACTGTCCAGGGAAATAACTTTGACAGAGAGGGGTTTATCTGGCAGCATTTATCTAGCACTGCCTCTGCATTCCCTTTTCAGGACCTCCCCTCCTCCTCCACCCCCAGGATGATGGTGGAGGAAGGGATTAGGGAATAGAGGGAGAAGACCAGAAAGGAAACATCACCGGGGAATACTAAGTCTTCAGCTTTTCTCTGCCTGACAGTAGTCCCTCAGCACCAGGGATGCAAGCTACAACAGCCCTGTGAAAAGGATAAACCGGCCCCGACGAAGACCCAAGAGCGGAAAAATAAACCGACAACACCCAGCACTTCTGTGACATTCCTGAGCTGTACAAATCACTTGCCCAAGTCCTCACATATTGCCTCCCTCCTCCCAGCTATGCAGCACCGCCGCAGCAAATCCACAGCGCTTGGACAGCTGGCGATGGCTGGGATTTGGCCCGATACGTGGATATTATTTGGGGGGGTTTGTTGCATTTTTATGTTGACTCACTGCATACAATGGGCCATCACCACATAACTGTCACAGAACTTTTTTTTTTTACTATTATTGTATTTATTCCTTTCTTCCCCTGCCATCCTGTAACAAAGAAAGGAAAATTCAGAACAGGACATGTGTTATTTAATATCTGTGTCAATGTCAGAATGCAGGCATGCTTTTATTCTTTTGCCTTTTGCAATGAATGTGTGATACCTGATATATTAGGTATTAATAAAGCAGACTGCTTTATGCTGTTTATATTGGTAATATGATTCTGGATCTTATCCCCAGCTGAGAGGAGTAGGAATGTAGATTTTTCCTTGTATATTATTGCCCAGCCATGGCTAATCAGGTATACAATATATTCTGATTTTTGTGTATTGTTTTATTTTTGGTTGACTTTAATTAGAACCAGCTCTCTATATAATAAGTAAATATATAAAATGTGGAAGGGAGGGATCAATGGCTGAAAGGCATAGAAAATGAGACAAAATATAATCCAATAAAGAACCCAGCAGGATGGGGTAGCCTTGTACTTCACCAACAATTTTACAGTACTTCACCCATAATTGCCAGCACCAATCCCACCCACGCCTACAGCAGTGATCTGTCCCAGAGGCACCAGTGCCACCCAGGGCTGAAGATCCCCATGTGCATTAACCAAGGGGTTAATGGGGAATTGCAAAAAGGAGGAATTGCAAAAGCATGATAGCATAGAGTGGAAAACATTGTTTTTTCTTGACTGTGGGTAAACAGTGAAATTTAGGGACATGAACTAGTTCAGATAAAATAAGTCTCTCTTGAAGCTCTGACACACAACTTGAAATTAGGCATAAGAAGTTGTGTGCGTCCCTTTGTCTTTCCTTATACACACGCTTCCCGGTTTCTCACAAGTTTTCTTCTGGATTATATTCAAAGCCCTTCTATGACTATTGTCAGTGACAAAACTCAGATGTCATCAGGCACCTTCCCAGCGAGAGAAAATCCTCTTTGTTCAAATGTCCAGTTCTTCTCAAGGAATGGCTAATACTTCCATTAATTCAGTCAGCACTGACCTTAATTTGCTTGCTCCTGGATAGGAGATCCGATCACATAAACCACTCGCACAAACTCCTGGGTTTATCCTGCTGAGGAAAATAGTGGCTGGCCTGCCTAGTGTCACAGCACTTGATGCCTGTTCTGCAGGGCTTTTTGCATAACATCTGGGGAGCGCCTACTTCTAAGGAAGTTTGAAAATGGTCCCTTTCATCAGCATCAGATCCCATTGTATTCAATGAGAGCTGCAGGTGTTCTGTACCACTTGGGGCCAGGCCCTTCATCATAATAAAAAGGCCAGATTTGAGCTGGAAGCTCTGTCATTAAAACTGCCTGTAGTGTATTAGTAATCTGCTGACCCTCCTAGAGG
>NW_009648712.1:2880353-2941680 GCF_000708025.1 Charadrius vociferus | reverse complement strand
TAGAGGCCCAGAGAAACCTTCTGCTGCGTTACTTTAACTCTTTGTGATTATCAGAACAGTGAGGATTTAAGAAGGGGCACATTAAATTCCTGTCACATCCCTTCTCTGAGTTACCCAAAGACTAATAAACCCAACAAAACCTTTCTTGGGAGCACAAAGTAAAGGAGCTTTCTCTGTATGAGATAGCATTGACTGTCAGAAGTGCCCACAATGTTGTTTAAGATGACTGACAGCCTCTCCCTCCATTTTATTTTACAGCTATTTTAATTTATCGAACACCTGGAGATACTTATGAGACTATCCAAACCAGGTTTAGTGCCTGTGATCTGCACACTAACTCCATTTCCCGGCGGTCTCTTTCCAAGAGGTGAGCACCATTTCAGGCAAGGGGTTTAGCACAGGGCACCCCACTCAGCACCCCACTTCTGCTCCAGCCATGGGAAACATGCTCAAGGGAAGGCTGCAATCCTGAAGGGACCCTGACAGCTTATGTTGCTCTTACTGGACAACATCAGGGTGGAAACACTGGGACAGACACGCTAAGGGAGCGGTGACTGCATGGAAACCCATGCTGGCAGGTTCCCCTGGTGGGTAGATCTGCTGATGGGCACCAGGCGGGTCATCTGCTATCAGGGCAGTGATGTGGAAACATGAAGCCAGGGCACAACATGGTCCTGCACTGATGGCCATTTTCACCTGGCATAGATCAGAGTGGTACGTTGGTGTTGTGGGATCAGCTGGAGGGATATACAGGAGGAAAAAGAGGGACTGGGTTACTCAGGGAAGGCTAAATGCAATAAAGAGTCTGGCTCTTCACATCGTATTCATTAAAAGCAAATTATTGGATCAGAATGGCTGTTGAAATTGGTTCAGCTAAATATTAGGATATGACCCAAATCTTCTATCCAAGTGAACATATGCATACACTTTTCTGAAGCTCAAAGATTTAGTCAGTCAAGATTTAAGAAAGGGGAGAGATTTGCTTTCCTGGGGTAGGTAGTTGTTTATTTTATATTTCAATTTTCACATAAGTCTGTGCTTGTTGGAGTCAGCAAAGACCAGAAATTGTAACCCAACAGATCTGCGTAGTGTCTTGGATAATCTTAAGATGAGGTTTGGAAAAACTTCTGAGAAACTTGCAAATATCTATAGCCAAACTTTCTAATATTTGCCAATCTCTGTTATTGGAATATTTCTCCCTGTCAAAAGCCATGACTTGCACAACACAGAAAGGTCCACAGGGAGATTTTCATTCCTTTTTCTTTTCCTTTTCCATCTCATGAGATTCTGCCTGTAATTTTATTATGAGCCAGAGGCCACATTACTGTGAGCTTCAAGAAACAATTAGGGTTGTGGTCACAGCAACTTGCAGAGAGTGTGATGAATTAATAGCGTCATGTTATAACTTGATAATGATGCCATGTCACAAGTTTAGCATAGCATATCATGTAATTTCTCTTACACTAAAAATGGACCTGAAACAAACCCCCAAACAATCCCAGCCTCTGAGATTTGGCTCCCAGTCCAACGCTTTGCAAAGCCAATTACTCTGTAACAGGCTGTGCCAAAATCCTGGATCAGAAGCCTATCTATTTTGGGATCATATCCATCCAGATCCAAAACTTGTCAAAATGGGGCCCTGTCTTTGTTTCCAGGAGAGCTCGGCAGTGTGAAGCTGCGAGCACTGACCTGCCACCCATTTGCTGCAGGTAAGGCGTGTGTGGCACTCTCTTGGGTTGGTGTCCTGGTTTGAGGTCTTTGCTTCCAGCGGCCAGTGGTGTGAAAGTAGCCCCAGACCTTGTGGTGAGTCTGACAGACGCTGCCATTCACAGGTCTGCCAAAAAGGAGCTATAATGCAAGTTCTGCGTGTTTGCACACTACTGGTTATAGTCCTTTAAAGGATGGGAGAAGGTTTTAAGCTCAGGGTCTGGACTGCTCGTGGTTGGAGGCTTGAATAGGCTGCCGCACTACAACAAGCACCACCGCTCATTCTGCCAAAGAATCGTATTTAGCTTTACTGACAGAGCAGCTGTTTTTGCGTCCAAGAGCTGTCAGTCCAAGATGAAGGAGACAGACTTCTCATGTAGTCAAGATGTTAGGGCATCCAAAAAATATAGTATCACCACACATGAAAATACAGCTCTTTTATTGTGGTTATCATCTTTGGCATTAGAACATACTTTTTTCCCTTCACCCTTATGACTACAACTGAAAACTATTCTAAATGAACTTTTCAGGAATTCCTTCTCTTTATCTCATGCCTTCAGCTCCTGCAGAAAGTCTTGGAACCAGGTGGTTAAACCAATACTCCCTTCTCCTGCTCAGGTCTTAAGGGTTATTACCTGGTTTAGAAACCGTGTAGCTCTGTTACCACTCTGTAACCAAACGAGCTTCAGCCAGGCTGGAAAGAGCACCTCGACTGGCACTATCAAGAGAGGAAAAATTTCAGAGAGTGGGACATGGGAGCACATTCTTCTCTTGTTAATGTTGGACTTTCCTCTCCTTAAAAACGCAGGAAAAAGGATCATAAGAACTGGAGGTGGTTCTGCATTGCAACACACCTGGCCTCTGGGGAAGGACGGGTCTCCATGAGGACCCTGGTGTCTCCAACAGCAATGCCCCACTCGGCACCCGGCGCTTTGTCTCCCTGCCCTCTCTCCTGCTGTCTTGTGGTCCGCCTGGCAGTGGTATTTCAGTGTTAGTCCTCGGGTTGGACTTTGTTTGTTAAGATGTATGTCCATTTCTAAACACATTGACAGAAGACATGAATTACAAATATTATGATGCATTAAGCTGTGAAAAGACAATGGTTAAATAAGAAAGCCGAACGCCAGGGACCAAGGAAAATAACTGGAATTCCATCAAAAGGGAAGATGAATGAACAGAACTACACTGACATCTGCTGGTCCATACATCAGCGCTGGTATTGTTACTGCCACCGAAAATTGCTGCGGTGATGGGGAAAAATGACACGTTAAACTCAATAAATCCTTCAAAGATACCTGCCACTTCCGTCACATTTATCCACCACCTACTGCCCTGCTGCACTCTCTGGTCATCTGGGCAGGATCTCTCAGGGAAGAAGTTTTATATTTGTACAAGTGTACGGTTTATTTCTTTTTTCTTTTTTTTTTATCTTGTTTCATTTTGAGGCAGACAGTGTTTCAGGTTACTGGAGCTCTGTGTGGACTTGCAGAGATCCTGCACAGCCAGCCAGTACATTTAGCACACCAAATCTCACACACGTGGGACACCACAGCCTGCAGTACTGCACCCCTGCACCACTGTGCATGCACCCAGTAAATCTAGTAACTCGTTGAACTTGCTGTGTAAACACTAATCATTTGTACAGAACATACGCAGTAGGTCTGGTGAGTCCTAGGTGCTACAAATTCACCGTGTAACCCTTAGGCACTTGTTTCTGTCCAGGAAATTTTGCAGAGAAATATGGAAGCAACTGATTTCAGACTTTCAAATTTGGCAGACTGAAAAAAAAAAATAATTTTTAATAAAGATGCATAATGCTTAACTGCTGTAAAGTATAATTTTGCACCTATGGGAACAACAGTCATTGGGAAAGGAGGCTATTACACTTATCAGAAGACAAATACACAGGAGGACTGTGATTTGGGTTATCTTACTGCACATTCATCCGCTTTTACAAATCTTTCAGGGACTTCTTTGGGTTTTTTTTTTATAACACTGAACTCTCATCTGACAATGTGAAGAGCAAAATGGATGCACACAAAACCACTTGTCCATTTAGACTCATATATGCTGGGAGATCTATGTGTGGGAAGAGGGAGGATATAAAGACAGTGGGGAATTATTATTTTTCCTTTAATTTGGTGACTTCTCTAAACTTTGTACATATTGATAAACAATTAAAGGACTATCCTTATAATTCAAGCCGCAAGGAAGATTGTGATATTTCAATACATGAAAAAATCCAATTAGTTGTTTTTCAGAAAGACACCTCCTCAAAACACTCCTTTCCCTTAAATAGTAAGTTAACAATGATATTCTATTTCTCATACTGAAAAATAACCGTCTTTCGGAAAGCAGCTGATTCACTTGCAAATATGCAACCCGCACCCTTACTGTCTTAATGCTGATGACAAGGGGGTGGGGCTGGACCATCTGAAAAGGAGCTCTCCGTTTCCCTTCCAAATCACTGCTTTGGGATTTCTCTGGGTGGATTTTGATTGTTCTGCTTTTACTGCACACAGAGCATCTTCTTTGTACATCTAAATGCAGAGGCAAAAAAGATCTCTCTATTGAAAGAGTAGGGCAAGGAGGAGACTTGCATTCATACACAAAAACCTAGACATTTGTTGGATGTCATTGTTCCTTAACCATTACCAAAGAGTGAAAGGAAGCAGCTTGATGAAACAATCAAAATACATTCCAAAGCACAGATAGAAATTGATTAGAACATTTTTGGCCAGTTCTAATTATTAGTAACATCAATTAAGTCCAATTCATAAAACACTCCTAAGAAAACAAGCTTTAGGCTTGCATTACCTAAGCAAATTCACCCCCTGTGGCCTCCCTCCATGTGCCTCCAAGTCAGAAGACCTAGGAGGCTTCAGTCACTTAGCTTATCAAAGAGAAGGTTAAGAGGTAACTTGATCAAACATTATTTTTATTTCGTGGAGGAACACAGAGCTGATAATAAATTTTTAGTCCACTAGACAGACCACAACAAGAGCAGAAAAACATTGCTAAACCTGGTAAGAACAGAGCCACTAAGAGAGAAAAGGAGGCTGGGTGGGATTGTCACCTCTCTGCCTTCAGAAGCTAATGCTGACCCAAATAATCAGAAGCAGGGTGCAAATTCACTTTTCAAACAGCGTTAGGGTTTGAAGGGGTTTGTTTTAAATGTCTTCTCTTAATGGGAACATTTTCTGTATTGTGTTAGACATACAAATTTTAAGGCTGGAAAAAGACCACTTTGATCATCTGATATTCTGCATTACTTCAGCTAAAAGACTCAAAAGTGTTAATTTCTACTTTGAGATCAACAATTGCTCCTGATTTGAATTATGTTGTTTTTTAAAAATGCAGTCTAGATTTGAAAATATCCAGCAATGGGAATTCCACTGAAATAACAGCAAACTGTTTTAATGACCAATTACTGCTGCCGTTTAAAATGTTCACTTGATTCTGTCTATTTTCTAGACTTACATTCTTGTTATTTCTTATCTGCCAGACTGCAGAGCCATCTATTATTGTGTTTCTGTTCCGTAAGAAAGTATTAGCAGTTTGTGATATACTTTCTGCTTCCTCTCTTCTTTGACACGCCAAAAGGCTTGAGCATCTTCAATCTTTCACTATAAACAGTGCATTCTGTGTTTTTCATCATTCCCAAAGTTTTTTTATTTTTCTGAGACCTTTTCACATTTTCAATATTATTCCCAAAGTATTTAACTTCAGCAAGTAGCTAACGTGGACACTTGGCAGGGCACAGCTGATGTGGGGTAGCTAGATAAACTACAGTAACTTGCCCATCATTGGATAGCCAGTTCTGCATGAACCAAAAGTGAACTGTACTTTTAAAATACTGCAGCTTGTGTCACTATTTTGTTTCAACAAACAAGGTTTAGCATCCAGAGTTAATGAGTTATGGAGATACTATCAGTCCAGCCTGGGCAAATATGTCACTTAGTAATCCTCACAAATAGAAATAAATCCTTGTGCATCTGAGTGGTTCTGGAGGTATGCCACACCTAGCCAGACAAATAACAGCTTGTAGCAAAGTAATAGTAACATACAGATTTTCCAAAACAAGGCCACGTACCCCACACAAATCCATCAAGAGATAACTGTGTCTCTACTGGTTCTCGAGATAAATGCTTAAGTCTCTTCAGTTTTGAGTATCTCGATGATGCACTGTGCTTGGAAGCTTCCCAGAGACTTTAGCAAATGCAGATGATGGCCTTTTTTTTCATTTAGCAAGGGTAGCCATGTCAAATGTACAGTATCTTTTTTCTGTTGCGCTGGCATCCTACATGCTTTTGAGTTCATTTCAAGTAGTTTATTTTTATCTACTGATGCCTGATCTTGTTTGACTGCAGTATTCCTAAAAATGTTCTGGTAGAGGTGTGGATTCCTGATAACAGGTTGCTTTCCTTGCTTCCATTTGAAGAACCCATTAGATGTAGACCCTGAGGGTCTTTGGATGATGGGCTGAAAACCATTGTCTCCATGTTCTTGACGACTGCATACAGTGCCTATCCTTAAGATGCTATCTCAAAAGTTGAGATCAAGAACAGGCAAGCTGAAACCCCGATGAAAAGTTATTATAACGACTGAACTGGCTCATTTTATCTGCGGAAGAGTCTGTTGACTTTCAAAACACCCTGGATAGATTGTTGCATAGGCAGGCTCCTTTCTGGATGAAGGTTTGATCAAGAATAACCCTACACTAAATCTGGGACATGTTCTGCATTCCATTCAATTAAGACAATGATTGTGATTGTCAGCAAAGGGGATTTCCCAGAACATTTGGTACCTACTGTAATTAGTAAAAAATTGAAATGATAAATGTACTTGTGGACTTATGCAGTAGAATAGGTCTTACATTGGCAGCTTTGATAAATGCGTCTAATAATAGAAAGGAAAAAGAATCTCATGTCCTGTGTTGACTCCACAAACGAAGAAATAACAGGGATATGATTAGAAACCTTTCCTAGCTCATTTGAATACTTGTGTCCAAGTCAGAGCAGCACCACACCCTCAGTTTCTGGGAATAAATCCATTAATGAATGAGTGAAAAATTTTAACTTGAAGCAAAGTTTTGCATTCAGTAAAAAAACATGGCAGAGGTTGGCCTTTATTATACTCCTGAGCCAGAGTTATAACAAGAGTATAATAGTTGGGACATGAGGCCTAACGTAACAAAATACAAAATACAATGCCAAATGCAGAACAATGTAGATACTGGCAGACAGGAATAAGAAGAACAGCAATATTATTTACATTCACACTCCCATGCAAGTACAGAGCAGAAGCTCTCTCTTCAGGATTCCTTTTTCTAGCACAGCTTCCTCAATGGGTTTATATGGACACCAGTGGCACACATCACTCCAGTGAAATCACCCAGATAGTGCTTGGCAAGAGCCATGGTGAGACTTCAGCTGGACTTCATCACTCCCTGGACAATTGGCCATGACACATAACAGTGTATGCTGGGACCTGACCTTATTATAGAGAATAAATCTGTTGCATGTGGGACACATCAGCTGCGTGGTACATATGCAGATCCACTGTGGACCACAAGTGTAATATGGCAGGCAGATGTTACATTGGATCAGCTACTTTTGTTCCTTTCAGTGTTGTCAGTTCTATTTAGACAACGTAACACACATTGCCACAAGACCAATGAGTTGTGTAGTCACACAAAGGAGAAAATCCACGATGCTTCAGACAGTGACAAGGTGGGAATGTCATGCGGTTTAAGAGAAGCTCTCTGGAAGGTAAGACAGGTTTTTAATAAAATCTTAAGGGTGTTGCAGGACACTGAAATGCCTCAGCTGATGCCTCTGTGTGTCATCCAGTTAAGAGGATAAACACATAAAAATAAATTAAATCCTTCCAAACAAATCTAAACCACAAGGTATCCCCATTCTGAAATACACCATGCAGCCATAGGATCCTACTAGTTTTCAAAAAATCATGCTTTATTTGAATATAGTATGTCATGTGAGCAGGTAACCTAGACCTCACACAGTATCTGTTCCATACAAGCAAAGAGACATTTAATGTCTCTTCTCTGATTTTGATGTTGAAATGAGCCGGTCCTCATGCTGACACAGCAGCTGAAGCGTGCACACCTTGGCGGTCTGGTTTACGTGCGAAAACACACATCAGAGTGGCTGCAGGCTTTGCTCTTTTTATTGTTCAATTTTTCTCCCAAAGCTAGGCTAAGCATAGTTAAAGGTTTGAAAAAACAAAACAAAAAAAAACAAAACAAAACCAAAAAATCCACAACAGAACAGTCCCTCATAGAAACAAGTAGTGGAGAAATAAACCGTGTCCCTTCCTGCGCTCTCAAGAAGCGTTCATTTCCAGCCTGTAGCAGGTGCCCTTCAACCGGTGACTGGCAAAGCAGCAAAGAGAAGGGACAAAATAAATCTGTCGTCCAGTAAAGTGGCATTCTGGGTCCTGCAGGTTCACTCGTCGCCCTTTTCCTTTTATTTCCTCGGGGGTAGCAGCGAAGCTTGATGATGCTGTAGGCTCCTAGTTCATGGGCCAGTGGCTTTTCCTTCTGTCACCTGCTGGGCCTCTGTCATTATGAGAAGGTGTATTTTTCAAGGGTAACATTTTACATGCTGCAGCTGTCTTAGTGTAGGTACAGGGAGGTCTGCACAAGAACTTACTCCATACATGCATGGCTAAGTAGGAATCTCAAATAATAAAAAAAAACCCCAATACTGCTCCTGAAATATTAATTTATTACCGAATAAAAACATATTGAAGTTTGGAGATAAAAATAAAACACACTCAAAATTCATAAGCAGTGTATGGCTAATTCCTTTTTTATGAAAACCATACAGCACAGATTTGCAGAACATTCACTTCTTCCATTGACACCAGTTGGAATTATTAGGTCAGTGCCTTTGGAAATCTTAAATCTGCAAAGAATATTTAACTTCCAATTAAACTGCTAGCTCTGGTTAATTAAAAGGACAGTCTAGTCAAAAATCATGCTTAAAATATTTTCCATTCATCATGATACATCTTTGAATCTCATAAAACAGAGTAACAGTCATTCTGAAAAGTGACCAGTCACAAAATTGTCAGTTTCCTTGAAATGGTTTATTAGTTTGCTGAAATTTTCCATTATATGTATCTTTGTTCTTTTCAGAAATAAGAAAATTAACATCTAATAGTTTTTTTATGGTTTTGTTTTGTTTTATTTTCCCCTTCCCTTTCTCCTCCATAGCAAGACAGAAAACAAAGAGGACAAACTGAAAGAAGAGGAAACTGTAAATTAAAAAAAAAAAAAAAGAAAATAACAAGAACTAAAAAAAAAGTGAAATCGGAAAAAGTTTTCATTTTGAAAAGAAACTCATAAATTCATATAAGCAGTTATCTGAACCTTCTCAAAAGATGTCAATAATTTCATTTTTTGACATTTTCATGGAAAATATCATTAATATTAACAACATTTTAGAAATATCACCAATCTTTTCAATCAGCTTTCTGATCCTTTATGTGGATGTTATGAGGAAGAGAGACAGTATTTCAATTGCACGTGAAAACAAAAGGGAAGCTTATGAAATAATTACCTTGCTTTTTGCCTTTTTCTATTTTTTTTAAGTATAAATAGGGATAAATTATTTCCCACAATTTAAAAAATATTTTAAAACCTGACCAAAATTCTGTGTGAATCAAACATTATTCGATGGTTAAAAAACAGTAGAAACAATGAATTCATCACAAGAATTCCTGCATGGTGTTGTATGCCCACAACACATTAATATTGCAGATTATATCTGAAAAACAAGCGAAAGTCTGGGTGTCTCTTCGAACCTGTCAGACATGAACCTTCTTTCATTGTTAAAGGTTAATTAAAATAAAACAGCCAGCGTAGTCCTGAGTTAAGAATACCAGACCAAGAAACAGAAGATCTGGATTTCAGACCCTTCCGTGGGTAGCATAATGTATTGTTTTTCCATGATTTATTTGTGTTGTGAGAGCTCCTAATGACCCCCTGGTGACAGAGAAAGAGAGAAGGATTTATCTACGACAGCAACAGCTCTGAAATCCCGGATCTTCTGAGTTTTTGTCCAGCGTTCAGAGAGACTACACTGTCTGTTTTAATTATTTGTGAAATGTAAGATAATATTAAAACCGCAATTAAAGGCATTTAAAGAAGAAGACTAGAGACGTGTGTGTGTCCCAGGAATTGCCACCATGGGTACAGATAGGAAAATTCCAGGTTCTCAGAGCAATCAGGTCGTTATATTGCTACCGATCCTCATGTCCAGCATGAAATTGGTTTCCCAAACAGCCAGCCTTCTTGCCTCCCTCCCTCCCTTTTTTCTCCCTCCCTTCCTTCCTTCCTTCCTTCCTTCCTTCGTTCCTTCCCTTCTTCCCTTTTCCATTTTCTTTGTCCAAATTTCTGCAGTGAATTCTCCTTTGTCACCTGCTTTTTGTCTTTAATTTCCCCCATCATTGTTCCTCAGCATCAGCCCAGGGGTTCTGCCTCAACAAACAATTTCTGGAGTTTACATTCAGACTCTGCTTTCAGTTCTCATCACACCCTGTGATTTCCGTTACACATACAGATGCTCCAAAAACTTGTTGTTGGAGGGAAAAGTCAGAGCGGCGAAAGGCTGCACATTGCGTTTCTGTCTACAGATTCACTGCTCAAAGAAATATCTATTTGCAGCAACAAGATGTGGAGGCCGTAGCGGACTCCTTCAGAGGCCAGTCCAGCCCTCTCCCAGTAGCTTTGGCTTTATCTGGAGGGAGGAGTAACCTCACGAAGTTTTCTCATCCTGGCCAGGCTCCCCAGTGCACAGAAACTCGTAACTAATTATTGGGACTTCAATTCTTAACTTGACCAGCTGTGTCAAAGCAAGGACACCATAGGCTCCCAAGTGCTGTAAGATCTATAATTCAACTTCCATATAAAAAAGTCAATATTGGACAAAAGAATGACATTTAAAAATCATAAAATAAGTAGCTTGGTATTTACCTAAGATGCTCTTTTCTTCCCATAGTTTTATATAACATGTAGTGGTCTGTTTATACTTCTCCTGCTTTTTTCATGAGTGGAATAATTCTTCAGTTTTGGAAGATGTCTGCGCAAGTGAAGAAGCACAGTCATCAAGGAAAGACAGCAGAGGATGGGCAACCTCTGCATACATTCAATTTTTTATGCTCTGAAAGAAGTTAGGACCCATGTAACTTGTGGTTTTCTCCCTGATTAGCATAGTGTTTTGAAGAAAAAGACATTATTCGGGCAGTGTAAAATACACCTGGAAGGTAACGCTCTTGGCTTCACTGCACCAACTCACATTGGCCCTACGCAGGACAGCACGTGGAGGATCACTTTAAATCTTACAGCAATGACTAGTTTAAGGCGCAATCGCAGGCTGCAGGGGTTGTGCGCTGCTCCTCGGGGGCTCAGGCACCCACACTGTATGTAGTCCCCAAATGTGGGAGTAGTCAGGGCTGCAGGACGGGTCTTTAAGCCTGCTTGACACAAAGATCTGAAGATATTTTCTTTAGTGAGCCAAGAAAAAGCAGGACAGGTTTGCATATGCCGGGCTCTGGCCTTACTAATTGCCGGCAAATCATTTCTTTCACCCGTATATGATAAAAGAAGGGTTAAAGAAAAATAACCAAGTTGATGTATGTGGTGTGTTAAAACACCTCTTTAAAAATTGAAGAAATAAAAGAGGTGTTCATGAGTAAACAGAGTAAGTGACAACGAACCAGATTTACCTAAAATTGATGTCAACGGGGAAGGTATTATCTAGTGAGGTGCAATGGGGCACCTGCTGGGACACCAGAGTAAAAGGAAACAAAATCAACCTGAAGTTAGTGAAGGTCAGGCTTTGGGGTTTTTTTTCCCTTCTCCTCCCATCTATGGCTGCTGATCCTTTTTGTTTGTTTGTTTGTTGGCTACGTTTTGTTAGTTTTCCTTTCATTTCATCTCACTATTTTATCTTGAGCTTCAAATACTTTGTATTGGCCAACTAATTCTGAAAAGCTGCTACATGTTCACTTTGATCATTATCTGAATCTCTCTTTTTCCTTCCAATTTTTGCTTTTAGCTTCTGAAATGCCACAACAGAGGATGTTGTTTTGCAGTGTAAAAAGCATTGTTTTCTACAACTCCTGTTTCAAAGACCGCTTGCCTAACGACATTGAGAACTCAAGCAGAGAGGAAAGAGAGATGGTATTTAGATGATTATTTTAAAGATTTGATTTTTCACAGCTACTCAAAACACAATGCCAAACTATTCAATTAGGCACTAAGCCATTTTCCACGGTTTGCAAATTAATTACTGAAACTGGAACCTGCCACCAACTCCTCATCTCTCCACACCTTTTGCTCTTGATCCACAACAAAGCTCTACAATAGGGCCAGGGTCGTCACATTGCTTGGCCCTTGATGAGCCGAAAAAGAAGGGGCAGAAACTTCCTGTGTCCAACCCAGACAGACTGGGCAAAGCATCTGCCGAAAGTAATACTGCACTGGCCACAGGCAGGATAAAAGTGACTGGAACACTGTGCTCTTCCCTTGCTTCTCCAGCTCTAGGCTCACCACAAACACCAGTCGTTTCACCTGTGGATTATGAATCTTCAGAGATAAGAAGGAATTTTCTAGGAGATGGAAAGCAAAGTTGGTTTGGTGGGTTTTGGGGTCGTTTTGTTGGGTTTTTTTGGGTATTGGCTATATATATATTGTCCCCTTCTTTCTCTGTCAGATGTGAGGAGTTTTCTGCTGTACGGACAAGCTTCCTGCTGCCTGACTGGAACCTTTTAAATGGGCATCAGTGAGCACCACATTGCCCGATGCAGCAAAGGCTGTGGCATGCTGACAGCCTTGAAATATTCCAATGGTCAGCATTTGCATTTGTACTGCTGGTGTATCTCTGATCTGCATTACCATTCTGACCTCTCTTTCCTGTTCATATGCACTGCGACTGACCTTCACAAAGATACAAATTCCAGTTTACTTCACTTCAAATGCAAGAGTGTGAGTCAGCCCCCTGAGGGAATAGCAAGGAATTCATTATAGCAACACAAGAGAAAGCTGTGGAGGAAGTAATGTACTTTCTTCACACAAAAGGGAAAAGAAATAGACGGTGAGAGCACCAAGCAAAGCCCAAGAAATCTTGAGATGTAATCTGACATAGCAGGACCAAACTCAATTCTTATTGTCTGTAGGTGTACGACCTTATTAGGGCTTAAAAAGTAAGCCAAGTCTTGTCTGATCCCTGCTGCGGCCTGCCAAGCCAAGCAACTGCTTCCAGAAGTGGAAATCTTCATGATCAATATAAAACCACCAGAGGTACAACACTGTTGTGGATGAGATCTTTCAGAGAAATAAAA
Organism: Charadrius vociferus; assembly: GCF_000708025.1. Taxonomy (NCBI): domain Eukaryota; kingdom Metazoa; phylum Chordata; class Aves; order Charadriiformes; family Charadriidae; genus Charadrius; species Charadrius vociferus. Next base: position 2,928,603 of record NW_009648712.1, on the reverse strand, counting down.
AGCCAAGATTCCCAAGTCACGGAAATTAGAAGAGGTTAAGACCTAGTCTGTTGTCTTGTCTAGCCCCACTATCTGTGATTCCTTAGACATATCTGACATATGCTACATCAGCATGATTGCTTTTTTAAATGGTCCTAAAGAAAGAGGTTTCTGGTTGAGCACAACACCCTCCTGAAACCACACAGCCGTTAAGGATCCCATTGTCTTTTCCACAACGACAAGGTATTGGCCCGACTTCTGGTGAGACACTGGAACAGGTTGCCCAGGGAAGTTGTGGATGCCCCATCCATGGAAATGTTCAAGGCCAGGTTGGATGGGGCTTTGAGTAACCTGGTCTAGTGGAAGGTGTTCCAACCCCCCCCATGGCAGGGGGGTTGGAACTGGGTGATCTCTAAAGTCTCTTCCAACTCTAACCATTCTGTGATTCTATGATTCTCATTCCAACTGAGTAAATTACATTCTGATTATTCAAATTATTCCCAAAACTACTTTTCCACTTTCATATCCTCCCCTTTGCTTTCCATCACCAGACAGTGCAATACTGAGCTAAAAATTTGCCCTGTTCCACCAAATACATGGCTGCATTTAGAAAAGTGTACTGCATCTGAGCTCCCTAGCAATGAAAAGGGCTATACGAGGGATGGTTTTGCTACCATCCACTCAAAATATAGCTAGAAAGAGGCACAGGAATTCTAAAAACTGACAAGCAACACGTGCGTATTGTTGCACTGGATACAGCGAAGTTGAATCCACGTTACCTTCAGCAAGAATCCAGAAGCCTGCATTAGTGCACAGAGCAATGCATTCCCTAATATTCATTTGTATTGGTAGAAATGGAAAAATCACGTGGATTTCAAAAAAGGTTTTTCTCTCTCAACAGAAAGATCTAATTAGCAGTAACTACTGCCCAGCTAATTTTATTTACAATTTAAATTTAAAACGTAAAATGTTTTCTGTTCTTAAAATACTTGCAGGGTTTTCTGCATGATTTTTAACATAGGGATTTTGTGATCCAGAATGTTTTGAGAAATAACTGGAAATAGTTGTCATTTTGCCCATTTTTACTATTTTTTGTAATGTTTTTTCTGTGAGCTTCCACCTATCACTCACTTTTGTTTTCTTCTCTAGGAATGCTTGCATCAAACTTGGAAATATCATGAACAAAAAATACCCGGCTAACATACAAAGTGATAAACTACGGCTACAACCGTTGCACAGAAAGAGATGGTGTACATTTTTGTTTCAGAAACATTCAGTAAGATTCACAAAGAGGAGTTAAATTCTCAGTACAGTGCTCAGATGGACTTAATGGCAGTTACAATCTCTGCTAAAATCTGGAAAAGACCAATATCCATTATTGAACTGGCCCAGAGCTCCTATTTCTCAGAAATTAGGTGGTTTCTTCCAAGCATGGAACTTGGATTAAACTTTCTGCTTAAATTGTTTTAAATACTTTTCAACTGTTTGTTTTTAAGACAGATGTTCTTTGATATGTTGGTTTCAGGAGGGTGCAGATTTTTACATGTTCTTCAGATTGCAGCAGTGTTTTCCTGCAGAGTTCCTACTTTCAGTCACTCAGTACCTCAACCTATTTACAAGTGTTCAAGGAAATGGAAGAAAATATTGAATTATTTGGCAGCTACCAGGATCCCACTCCTTGCCAAAACAGAAACAGGTACCACAGAATGTAATTCATAAAATCAAATAAAGTGGGGATGGAAAAGACCTTACCCTGTCCTGACAGCGCTGGCCCCTTTCCCAAGCACACACACTCCCATGCTGTGCCCTAGTATTACCTGTGCCTGAGGAGATTTGCTCTGCCTCTTACACTACAGCTACCCGATCTTTCCTGTTTTTCAGTTGCTGGGAGTTGAACAAACCTGATAATTTTCAGTTCTGGGCAAATTTGATTCAACCAGGCTTGGCCAAAGTTTGATAAAGTTTTGAACCAAGGAGATGTGGTTCTGCCAAGCTCTACAACCCCAAACCTCAGCTCCTCTTCTGCTTCCCTTTTTCTGGGAGCCATACTTATTCTTTTCCTCTTTGGATCTACAAGTTGAGATAAGACCCAGACTGGCAGCCCCAGAGACTGTTGCCCTTTCCCATCTGAGGTATATGTGCAGGGAGGGAAGCTGCTTCTCGCAGCTGGGAAGCACGTCTTGCTCTCTACAGCTCCTGCTCCAGCTAAGGGTACGTGTAGCTGAAAGCAGTCGTGGCACATGCTTCCACACTTTATCTTCTCTATAGTTGTGGATGCTTCCCACAAAGACACGCCCTGATGGCAGTATTTTCTGGAATCCACCCCTGACGACAGACTACGATATTATTGATACCCGTGGAGCCCCTGACCTCCCAACTAAAGCAATCAGATGGAAGGTTATTTGTACTCCAGCACCAGTGGTATGGACACAGGACTGCTAGGAAGCAGCTTAGATCATTTCATTTTATGTACCCTACAGAACAAACAGCACATGCTTGCAGCTTTCAGAAGTCACTAGAGATCTGGGTCAGATTCAAATCAGCAACCTAGAGGTGAAAGCCTCCGTATCCCATTACCAAATCCTGAGACATCCAGTCCCCCATGCACATATTAATAGTTGATCATTATGAATTCCATGTTGGGATAATTAATTACCACATCTGAACTCTGCCTTAGGAATTATTAGATCATTTGGGGCCTGTAATTTATTTTATTTAGCACTGTATGAAAATTGTTGCTTCTTTTTTTTTAAAAAAAAAACACCTATACTTCAGGCTTTGAGAAGTACATAGTGTTTTCTGCAAAACACAAACCACAAAACAAATATATCTCTTATTGGGCCTGGAGTAGTCCTACAGGATTTGTTAGCAGGCTCTGATGATAGACGTGAGCAGCCATGCATCCAGCTAATGAGACGGCCCAAGGGATAAAGAACACACCAAGCCACTAGCAATGGATGTGGAAAAAGAGCCAGGGGAATGGTAGAGCATGTTGCCAAATGATGAGTCTTAAAGGTGGCTTCCCATATGAAATTAAAGGTTTTTGCAAAAGCAAAATCTGTTTTTCTCACTCAAAAAATAAATCAGACAATAAGACACATTCACTTCTGAAATGAATGTTCTCTCTGACTCCATTATGTTCTTAACAAGACGAGTTCACTTATAGAGAGCCAAACCCTTCAGACATGATTTAACCTGCACTTTCAGGGGGCTTTGGTAGGTGTTATGTAATGACTCTTGAATAAAGACACAATTGGGGACTGCAGAAATTTTGGTCCTTTGTGGCTAGGAGTTATAATTCCAAAGTAGTTTTAAGAAGCCTATTCTATGCATAGAAAAGTAAGGATAACTATCGCCACCGTTTTTCTGCAGACCCTGCTTGCTATTCTGTTCTTTGCTGCAGGGATTTGTCTCTAGTTAGGTCTGAAATTCTCTTCAATCTTAGGGCCAGATTCTGCCCTTCCATACATGTGTGGAATTTATTCCTTGAAATATATATTTTATTTTCAGTACTGTAGACTAAAATACTGTCTATTGATTTTTTTTGCAGCAGACAGAATACTTTGTGCTGTTTTCACTTGTGTCAACAATTGGTAGGTATCTAACTATAGGATGAAAAGTTGTCTCAGGAGATGTAAAAATACAATCCACGTTTGTTAACATTTGTAAGCCTCTATAAAGCTTCAACCTGGGCAAGATCTGTCTGCTTCATCCTAAATAATGCTAAATGGAACTAATTTTATTACCCCAAAAAGCCTCGGGAAAATTAGCTGCATGAAACAGAAAACAGAAACACTGACAGGGTTTTTTTTCTTCTAATGATTTCTTTCTTCCATCTTCATTCAATCACCTGCTAGTAACTGACCCTGTAGTCCTAGAAAATTCCCATGAATCCTAACAGAAAGGTAATGGCTTCTCTGAGCTTCATGTGAGACAATACTTGGAAAAATCTTAGTGTGTGTACTGCAAAAGATCCTGGAAAAGGTTCTTCATTTGATCATAATTTGCTGGCTTTGAGTATTCTTAGTACTTACCTCCACCTCATCTTGAATTAGGTCCCAGGTCTATGGGTTATGGACTGTGCATGTCCAGCCTGCCACGAAGGTTCGCAACCACGAGACAAAAAGCGCATTTCTGAGAGGAAGACCCATGTGGTCACGTGTGGATGTTTGTGCTCGTGGGGGATGTCATTTCTTCTTCTAGAGGGTGCACATTTTGTGTTTTCTGAGCAGACATTTGGGATTCCTGAACGACGCTGCTGGAGATATTCTCCTCCACTGTAATTTTTCCAGTGGGGAGTTTACATTTCAGGAAATCTCTGTTTATCATATCGAGGTGGTGGAAAGAAGGTTTTGGCATGCAAAGCTCCACGCTAATAAATGGAAGGTCCATCAAACATAAATGACCTTGGCAAATTGGGACACAGACACAGTAGGAAGAATAATGCATTGCAATATATAGCATGCACGTTTCAGTAAGATAATTGTAGTTCAATATAAATCACTTGATAATACTTCTTGAAATACTGTGGAATCTCTTCCGCAAACAATGAATCTGTAGCCACCCAAAGCTGCCCAGCAGCTCTGTCTAACACTATACGGCCGGTGGTAACTGAGGAGAGGTTAAGTTTCTGTTGCATGGCATACGCAGGCTACTGAGCTGTTGATTGGTGTGGTTTCCTTTAATGCGAGGGAGCTGCCTGTTATGTCCATGTGGTGGGGTTTGTACAGCTTAGGTACCAGAGTCAGTTACGTGGCCATGTTATGAACATTGCCTCTAACAGATTTCAATCTGCTGTGCAAGAGAGAAGTTATCATCATCGCTACTGCTTTCAGCGTATTTCATGATCCATCCATTCCAGTCACATCCCCATCAATTACTGATCCCATTTCCATCACATTTGTGATGTGTCCGTGCTTTCATATTTCCAGTTTTAAGTGTGTCTGGACTCTTTCATGCAGCGTTAAGACCTCTTGTGACCCTCTGGGATGAATTCAGGCTCTCGTTTGCAAGGCTTTTCAAAGATCATGACAATCTAAACTCAGCTGTGTCAGAAGTTTAGATTACTTGTAGCCAATCCCTATATTCTTTCAACCTGCAAAATCAAGCCTGAAATCCAAAGAGGACAAATCTTAGCGCAGTTGTTCTGCTTTCTTTGAGCAAATCTCATAGAAAAAAAATATCCCTTTTTGAGTTATGTAACTTTCATGGCTGTTTGTTCTAGAACTAAGAAGCTCACAGGAGTTTTAGAAACATTAAGAAAACTCACCTAATATTCTCAAATCTAACTACAGGTTTGAGATTGACATTTGATGACTGACATTTCAAAGAAGGGTTCAGATTCATTCTTATGTTACCTAACAAACATGGTCCCATTCAGTAACAGTATTTCTCCATATTCAGTCACCTTTCTTACCATTTCACTACCAAGCACAGGACCCTGACCGCTCACGGCTGTTGATCCAGCTGGGGTGCCTGGACCTTACAGCCCAGAAGCCGTGGAGCCTAACACAGCTTCTCTTAGCAAAGTAGACACTTTCTGAGTGTGCAGGGGTGTATGTCATGTTTTCTGAGCTGGAAGTCTGCCCTGAACCCCATCTGCCATTAGTGTATAGTTACATAAATTGATTTTTCAGACAGGGTGACACTCCAGAGCCAGGTGACAGGCCAGAACAGTGGCTGGACAATAAGATAGTTGGGGAAGCTAGCATGGGCTTTATAGAGCTCCAGGGGAGAGTGCTGAATAATACTCTTCAAGCCAAAATCATCTGTAGAACATAAGCGCTAAATTATGTTTCCACTTCCCATACTGACAGATCTCTGGAATCTGCAGGAATTCCCCACTCTTCAAAGGATATCAGAGCGCACAGTGTGCAGCTTTCAGGGATTGGCAGCCTCGCTTTTGTGATCTCTTGTAATGAAATTTTACCCATAATGCCGTAAGAATAAGGAAATATAGCTCTCAGAGACACTAAAACTACCAGCAGTTCCCTGCTCGGTGCCTGCACTGCTCCTTCGCCTGGCCAAAGATAATCACACATACTTTGTTAAATTAAAACAGTTTGCTGATTTATACATCGACTTGTGAGGAGGTATTTCCAATTACTTTGGCATTCGTATCTTGGACAAGCTGTTCTCTCAAATCACCCTGGCACTTAATAGCCTGCGCCGACTGGTATTTTGTATGACCCTGGCACTATTAGCCCAGCCTGGCTAGTGTTTCAATTCACCGTGGCACTAATGGTCTGGAAGTTGTTCTTGTTTTCCAGATTAATGAGTACCCTAAAAACCACACAAATTGGAAAAGAAAGAATGTTTTCAAAGGGGAAAAATAAGGAGAGTTGGAGCTGCACACTACCTCTTCATTGTTCTCTTTCTTCATCTGCCTCTTCTTTAGCTGCCTATACAGCAACCTAATGACACCCAGGCTCCCGTGGAACGGCATATGTCTGGTGGCTCAGGGTGGCCACCACTGACACCTGACCCAAAAAAAAAGGCCCACAAGGACCCCTGGGAGGGAAGGCTCTGCCAGCAGATTGCTGTGAACAAGGAGAAATGATTGAAATGGGAAAGGCCTCATTTGCACTTCCATTGAGTGAGACAGTAGAAGCATTTCGGTCAAAATCCAGTTGAACATGGGAGTTGCTTAAACAACATTGCCCTCGTCAGGAGCTGAGAGCTGCTCGTGGGCCACTTGAAGCTAAGCCACCCTGTTCCCTGATGGGGCATGGAAATGCCACACAAGCCAGGGCAGAGCAAGGGCTCAACCCACTCTCCTAACGCCGGTGCTTGCTCCCTGAGGACCCTGGTTTAGCAGAGCAGCAGGCTCAGGCAGGTGCCTCACTGCCTGTAGCTAACACAGCTGAGTCCTCTGAGCACCGTCTCCTTTAGAGGAAGAGGCGAGTGACCCAGCTGGACTCTGGTCTTCACCACCCCGGGGTGGTCCCCACAAACAGGGATGGGGGAGTGCAGCAGAAGAGGAGAGGGGAGGATGTTGCAGGACCATGCTGTTTCATTAGACGTTTTCACCCTGTGAGGAGGGATGGCTTTTAACTTTATTGCCAAGGCTCCTTAGCAGGTCAGAGTTTTCACCTGACACACATGCGGACACTGCCCAGTCATGACAGACATTCCTAAGTTTACTGCAAATTCCACCCTTTTATTCTTGATTGTGATTTGAATTGGCCTTTGTTACTTGTTACCTTTTTAGAAGCAAACCCTATCCTACCCTTGCTTTTAAAGTGAGAAAAAGAAAGCGAGGGGTGGGGAGAGAGAGACAGAAAAAGAGAGAGAGAGAGAGAGAGAGAGAGAATATAATCCGGCCCCTGCAGAAGGGTTTTAGGAGATTTCACATCTCAGCATTTTTTAGCTTCACTATGCATTTTCCATTGTACCCAATTATTGGTTCAATATGTATACTATGTTATTTAAATGTAAGGGGGGAAATCGACTAGCAGTTATGGGAGAAGGCAGAGCTGTCACAACATATTTCTGCAAAGCCATGATTTGTTTTGTGTTCAGTCACACATTGTTTGGATTTCAGCTCTTATTTCAGTCCTGGCCTTAGGGTTTTCCAAGCAGCATTGCAAGTCAGATACGCAGAGTGCTACACTGAATTCGGTATTCTGTGTTTCTAACACAGAAGATGGAAGAAGAGTCTTGTAGATGGAGGGAGGGACATAAGGCAAGTTCATCCCTTATTATTTAAAGATAGGTAATCAGAAATGGGTTTGTAGCTATACAAAATACCCACAGGTATGTGTGTGGGAGGAAATACGTCTGGCTTTCAGCAGGCTGACTCCCCTCCCCGGCTGTCTCGGCTCCAGCCCTGCAGCCAGAGCTGCTCAGGGAAACCCCTGTGCCCACAGAGTCAGACAGGCAAGAGTAGAAGTCCAGGGAGGACCCGGTCAGCCTGTCTGGGTCTCACTTTTCCCACCGTACAGCAGCAACTGTCCTAGAAACCTGCAGTCCTCGTGCTCTAACCAGGTGTTTGTCACACCTCTGATGCCAGAATCGGAAACCATTATATACATATTTTCACTATAAATAAAAAGACACTTAGCTGGTAAGTCTGACTGGCTGAACCATCCTAGTGCCCAGATTTTGGTGGAGTTTTTTATCCTTTCATACAGAAAAATACCTATCATTAAGTCCACACAAACACAGGCAGGCAGAGGTACGTGGGTCAACCATGCAGTTACTGTTAACCTATTGTGTTTATGAAATGCACTTATATTTGGTCATTATGTGAGTCATTCTCAGAATCCACAAACAAAACCATTCTTCAGAGCTGTGATAAGACAGAAATGTCAACTCAGCTGCAGCCTTCCTGAGGGGTCTGCCACAATGTCTTCTCAACAGATAGACTATTCATTGTGCAATGTTTCTGTTCATGAAGAAAAGTGCTAGGAAACATGAAGGAAAGAAAAATATGAAACCAACTTTTGGACAGAGAGGAGAAAATGTGGTGGGAGGTGATTTCCTGACCCCTCAGTACCCCTCTTCAGCTTTCGGGATGCAGATAGAGCATTATCTTGGGGAAGGGCACAGCCAAGTCTTTACCAAAAGTGCTGTGGTTGTGCCAAAATAAAGCTGTCTGGTTGTAGACCTTTTTTTTTTTTTTTTTCTAAGCACAAACTCAGTGTCTGCTGCTTTCTATATACCATCATCATCCCATCTAACAGCAAATGAAAACAGGAGAAACAATATCCTAGTATCTCCTGTCTCCTCCCATCCCCACCAAGCAAACACAAATGCTGAGCAAAAGAGACTTTCTCTTTGACATATTTTGAAAAGCCAAAGCAATAATAGGTGTATCTTAAATGTTCTTCTCTCGGTCTTTTTAGCTGTTACCATTTAGACTTACTGCCAGCCTGCAAGGACATTGTCTCTAAGTGATTATTTTTTATTGCCAATGTCAATGAAATAGAATAGAGAGGAAAGAAGATGCTGTAGCAGTTACTAAATCTGCAGAGAATCATTTTCATTGCTGGTGGCTTTTCTTGTCTTTTAATATTATTTTATTCAGGTGGCACCTTCCAGGGAACAAAAGCCTTTTGGAAAGGGAATGATCTGGAAATGTAATCATAATATTATAGCAAGGTCACCTCCAAAGGTCCGTGCCAGGGCATCAATGTGAGGAAACCTGATCTTCTGGAAAGCAGCAAAGAGCTTCCCAGCACTGTAGAGCACCATTCATAACCTCACCTTGTGAATCTGTTATTGCTGCAGTCAATTAAGGCACAGGAGACTTCCCAGAGGACTCTGAAGTTGGCACAGGTGGTCTTACCCTTGACCTTAATGGCCTCTGAATCAAATTTACAGAACTTTATTAATGTTAGAAAATTATTATTTGAGTCAGAATAGTAAACTGATGTAAAACTGGGACATTTTATCCAAATACAATCTGGACTAAAAGATACTCATAATAATAACCTGTATTTCGATATCATAAAATTACCTCCCAAGTAAAATCCAAGTCACAGAAAACTAAAAGGCTTCCATGAACATAAAGATAATTTTCAGATACTGACTGATATCCAGTTCGGGTTATTTATCATTTAGTTAAAGAGGAGTCTACTGTTGAACAAACCCCAGATAACTGCCTTACAGGTATATTTGGCATAGAAACTTTTCAAACCTCATAAAGTTTGTTTGCCTTAATTATTTGAAGGGAAAAACCTGAACTGTAGAGGAGAAGATAAACCTTATCCGACCATCTTGTTCCTTAAAAATTAGGCAGGAAACCTTACTGTCACAGACAGACTTTTGGGAATATGAATCTGCTTGCTCTGAGGAGTAGAATTAAAAGTTACCAGCTTCAGAAGTTTCTTAGTCCAAGTAAAATGGGGAAATACACCGAGATGGAAAAATCCCACCACTGCAACCCCTCACAACCCATGGTGCCTGCTGTTATCCCTTGACTGCAATGGTAAAAACACCAAACTGGAAAGCTACCCCAATCCACTGAGAGGCTGGTGGCAGGATGAGCAGAGCCCTTTCCATCCTGATGGAAAAGTTCAACAAAGTCTTGGTAGTGCAAAAACCCTGACTCACGACTTGGCCCTCCAGTGGAGGTTTCATCTCTCAATTGTTGTTCCTTTATATCATTTATATTACTGCACAATACACTGTATGAAGAGGATCTCAGTGCATTTCTTCACACAAGGACTCAAAGGCAGAGATCCACGGACAGGCTAAACTGGGGAGGTGAAATAGTGGTTATCAGTCATATCTCATTTTTCTGTAATGCCATTCATCCTGGAGTATGATATGAAATTTGCTAAGGCAGCCTCCAAAAAAGAAGTCCCTCATCTGAAACACTTAGTTAGATTAGACGTCTGTTTTGGCCATTAATTTAGTTTCATTGTAGGTCTCTCCAGCTTTTAACAATGTCCCATGGACTCTTTCAGGCCATCAAAAAGACACTTAACACAGGCTTCACAGTGAACTGAGAGGAGTCCGCTGCAGCGCAGTCTTCTCTGCAGAGCAGCGATGAGAAGCAACACATGGCATTTTGCACAGCTGAGTAGCAAAAAGTACTCCTCAAGGGCATAAGGACAACCTCAGCTGTAGGACCTCGGTGTGCACAGAGGGTGGAAAAAAATGAGAGAAAGGCTGCTACTGGTTTAAGACAAAGCAAAAAATTAATCCAACAGCAGATCCATGCCATCTAAAAGTCTCACAGCAAGTGACAAAAATCGTATATTATCTGTGTAACAGGGATGAAGACCTAAACTGATTTTGCTATGAACTAAGCTTATGCTTCCAGCTAATCAAAATATTTCTAGCTTGGTCCTTAGATGTTAATATAATTTCTGCTGGAAGACACAGTGATTGCTCTGTTTTTCTAATACATCATCCCTAGGTTCACTTGTTAAGTACTTACATATGTTTGTTTTAGGGGATCATGTATGTCTGTGTAGGTGATGGGAGAATTTCTACAAGTAGTTTTATTGCTGTTGGGGCAGGTAATCATCTTTTCCTTAAAACCCGTGGTATGATTTATCACAAAGATTGTTTTGTTTATCAATGAGTCCACATAATAGCAGGGCTTAATACTCAATTTTTTTCAGACATACCAAGGTCTAATTTAATTGCTGCAAACAGCTAAAACCAAGTTTGTATTAATGGAGAAAAGTCATAAGGTGATGAGTTACTACATATTAATGAACCAGCTAATAATGATTTAGGACCTTGATGAAGTTGGCTAGAACAACAACAACAACAAGCACAGAAGTTACTCTGGTTTGTGAATATCCTTACAAAGAAATACGGTTCATGGGACAGTAACCACATGCTAAAACAGAAGAGTGATTCCAAGCTGACCTTAATTGTACCCAACAAAGTCCTGTGAAAGCCTTGGGGACATGTGCATGAATAGCCTAGCACAGTAGTGAGGAGAGGAGGGGAAGGAGATCTGCCTCTTCAAGCATAAGGAAAGGTCCTTGCTGCCCAGGAGGCAGCAGGAAAGCTCTTCTCAGTCTTGAAGCAAATGGGATAGTTGCCACTAGAGAGATTCAAACTACTGTGGGAAGACAGTAGAAGGATGTGTCTGGCACAGACAACCGCATTCTGGTTTTGAAATTTTTCTTCTTGCGTGAGAAACTTTGTGCAATTTGAGGGGAAAACTCAGACCCTATAATATTGAGAACCACTTAGTAGCTGCACACTTGTGCCAGCAGATGAGAAACTCGTTCCTCCCTGTGCCTTGGGAAGGAGAACTGCCTTAGCAAGTTCTCCAACTGTGCAGTCTGGATTGCCACAGACACAGCTCTAGCTCTGCAGGGAGAGGACATGATAAACATTCCTGTGAAAAAAAAAAAAAAAGGGGGGGGGGGGGGGCGTTTTTTTTTACAGCGGGGGGGGGGGGGCAGCTTCACAGGAAATCAAGAAAAGGGCCAGGACCTTCGGAGTTGAATGGATGCAGCAGGAGTGGTCCTCTCTCCCCAGAAAGCAGAGGAAAGGAAGAGAGGGCAGGAAAGCTCTGTAAGCCTCTTGACAGAGCAGTGAATCTAAACTAACAAGCAAAGACAAAATTCAATCAAAACACGTGCTGGTGCCTGCATCATTATTGTCCTAAGCTACCTCATGCTCTGCCAAAAACCCTTTACCCTCATCTCCAGGAGCTTTGTTCACACAGATATCATATAAATAAAATTCCTGGATAGACAAATATCCACATTGTCCTCGGGTGACTTTTAAAATACGCCTTTTGTGCAAAGAAACTAACATTTTCTAAAGCTTTTTGGACCCATTCCTTCTGCAAATATAGAATACCTACTATGCTTTGTAGTACCGTTAGCTTGGTTAATGTTTTTTCATAAGGAATTCTAGCAGGAACCACCATTACAGAAGGAACTTAGTTCTTTGAACTGCTCTAAATAATATAAGTTTCACTTTCATCCCAAGAAGTGTTAAGGATGCACAAAAACACACAGGGAATTTTGTGCTAGCACCACTGATTATATTACTTTCAAAAGAGAAATAAAATCTTACCCTGAAGCTCAGAATTATTAGAGTGAACAGCCAGAATCTATTATACTATAGAAATATCACACAGAGAGCATTCATGAAAGAATTCGCCAGACAACTTGCTATGGTACAAAATTGTTCATTTTGTACACATTGTCTCATTACTTACTTTCCTCCTTATTAATGATGAAGTCATAATATGTGGGTAAATTAAAAGTCTTTCTGCTGTAACAGAGAAAATAATATTCCAAAAATCATCTGCTGGGTTTTAGTTACACTGCAGTTTTGCAGCAGATTTAAGCTGGTGGAGGTGCAGGTTGCCTGTGGAAAGGTTGGCCCCTTCCTTCATGCCAGCATTAGCCCCACATAGCCATGGCGTGACCCAGATCGAGAAACTGATCTAGTTGAAAATCAGTTTTCACCCCTGGCCTCCTTTTGGTGGATTAGTTTGCAGCCAGTTGGTTCCTTCACCCATCTCCTGTCAGCAGAAGGGAGGCCACGAGAACGTGCAGCCAAGAAGACATTCACTGGGAGCCTGCAGGTAGGTTCGTTGGCATTGTCACGGTCCACTCCTCGGTGGATGCATGATGGTTCGTTTCAGCTGTGATCCCAAGGTGCAAAAAGAAATGGCATCAAGCCCAGGGAGTTATGCTTTCAACACACAGTTACTTTATTGGTTCTTCCCGTAAAGCAGCATGCTATAGAAAGGAAGAATAATAGGAAAGATGAGGTAAAAAGGGGGGGAAAGAGGATTATAGCTACCACCATGGGTCCACAGGTGTCCCTATGGTCCCAAATCCAGAAGGTATTCCACTGCTGCTTTTTAAGCATCATGGTCTCTTGGTGGGGAAGATCTTCAAAATTCTGAAGGAATTACTGAGGAACCATCTTTTATGCTAGGTAGCACACCTTGCCCCTCCTTGGACCCACCTCCACTCCACCTCTGTCCTGTGGAAACGTGCCAATCTCCGTCTGTCTGGAGTAAGGCTTCCACACATGCCCAGAGAGGAGTGTCTGAGGTGTGGTCAGCTTTGGAGGTGGGTAACTTCTTACCAGGAGGTGTGTTTTTATGTTCTAATGACATTATAATGAGGAAAGTTCAGCTGAGGTTCGAGATTTCTTCATCAGTGCTGGCACAGCCAATGCGATCCATCTTCTTCGACAGCAGTTATGCTGTTTTCTTCATTTTTCTGCTCCAGTAAAATAGACTTGTACCAGGTGATGACACTGTTCGTACCTTCGTACCATGGTAACGGCACTGTTTGTACCTCAGTCCTTTCTCCAAGGTTTCCACATCTGATAACAGCCAACTCAGCGAGCCACTGCAAACTCATGTCAAGACGTTAGTCCAGGTTTTGGGGCCTAGTCACTGATGACAATGTTGAGACAATACCAGTCTTCTGATTGACTCTTACAGGCATCAAGCGATCATGAAACTCAACACAAGATTTCCCAGCCTGGGGAAATCAACAAAAGACGCTGCTCATACCAGGGCAACTTGGAGAGCATCCTGAGTGTCCACACTAACATCCATTGCTTGCCTTACAACGTGCTTCTGCTCTGAAGAGGCTGGACCAGACCTTTCTAAGGGACCAAAGTACACCCCAACACTTCTGAGATCTCACCATATCCAGGCACTATGCGCTCTGTGTGCCCTCTTTAGCACCCTTAAAACCTCTTCATCCAGCCAGGTTCTATCGCTTCCTTGCACAATGCTGTTAATTTTATTTTTTAATAAGTTGCATTAAAAATGCTACAGCTAACGTGAAATGCACTTTACCATCACTCTCTCTGGGCAATCCTGCCCCAAGGACTGTGTGTCACTCCACTCTGTCTGAACTCCTCGTCACATTTCAAAGGAACATTTTCATTAGTTCCTGGGTGACTCAGGAACCTAATTCATGTTTTAAAAGCAACCTGGGAACAAAAATTTCAGCTAAAGTCCCAGGAAATTGACTCTCAGTCACTTTGACACTTTTCCATGCATTTCCCCATGGTTTTGTTCTTAATTTGCCTGGAATATAATAGAAGCAAATTAGACACTAAGGAATTGTGCCTTATAGGGATGCTTACATTCTAACGGAGCCTATGTAAAAACAAAACAGGTTTCAAATTTTGTATTCTTCTAGGAAAAATAAATGTAGGGGTCATTTTAGACTTAAGAAACCCAGTGTCTTTTTCCAAGACTGGACCAGTGCACACCAGTGCATCTTTGGCTCCACATTTGGACAAGAAGCGCACAGGCAGTTTCCCTCTGTCCCTTTTAATGGTAGGGGAAACCTCGCCCTCGGGCTGAAAGGGAGCCCCAAAACACTCCGGTCAGTCCTCCAGGCAAAGCACATTACAGCTAACATCCCCTCAGAAGCATAGATACATCTTTGGCAAACGTGAGACAGAATTTGTTTTAATTATGAGGCCAATTACATCTTTCTCCTTGTTACAAATTGTCTTATTTGAACCTAAGAGTAAACTTTCCCATTGTCAGACATGTTTTAAAAATACAAAAAATACCTTTCCATGTTTTTCAGCCTATTCTGTTCTTTCTTAATTCTACCATCTGTATATCTAATTGTTAAAAAAAAAATCATGTCTAAAGAAAAACACACAAAAAAAATTCTGAGCCTGAAGTGTTCCTTCTTCCTATCTCCATTTAATGTATGGAGGCTAACAAACTAATTTTTTTTTTTTTTCGGTAATTAGCAGAATGTGCATCAACTGCTCCAAAAGATACTGAAGTCAGTGGATTTTTTTGCACCAACTTTGATGGGTTCAGATCAGCCTCAGAGCACTTAAATTCATGTTGTATTTCCAGTTCTCTCCTGCCCAGGCTGCTTCTCATGTGGAGATGAGCTGAAATAGAAGTAAGCCCATTAACTGGTCTTCTTCCAGACCTCCTTAATACAGTCAGAACTTTGTCATGATTTTAAATACCACATTTGTGGCCCTGATCTACCTTTTTTTTTTTTTTATTACTTAACCTTTTGGATGTACCTGAGTTCACACAGTCAGGGACCTGCTCTTCAAAGATAAACAAATTGTTGGAGAACTAAGCAATACAGGAAATTCACGTGCTTCACTACTGAATTAAAGGGTGGTAGGCCGAAAAAGTCATTAGTTTTAGTGACCACAGTGGGTTTTATATAGAAGAAAGGTTTCGTTCCCCAAATTGGCTCACATGTCATTGCTAATGAATGTCTAACAAAGATTCTTCTCTATAAAATGTGATCATTTTACACAGGAGATTTATCAGTCGAGTTCTTGGAGAGATTGAGGCATTGGAGTCTTTTAAAAGTCCATTTTTTAAGTCTCTACTCCACATATTGCTTTTATGACCTAAAAAGCAAAGGGACTCCACATGCTGTAGGGTTCAATTGAAATTATTGTTGGAACGTAGGAATACAACAGTAGGACTGCATTCATCACAAGAGTTACACTTTTTGTTGCTAGAGCTCAAGAAAAGTCCGTAAGGATCAGAGTTGCAAGCCAGCTCTTTCATTTGCTCGTTCTTTGTGCCGCACTTTGTCTCTCCCTCTCTGGCGGTAAGAGGGTCACTTGGTGCAGGCAGCGCTTGCGCCTGCTCGCCCTGCTAAAAGTTTTCTGGCAATTTGTTCAAAGGTTTCCGTGTCTTGTTAAAATACTAACACACATACAGCCAGGCTGGCGTTCGTAAGCAGGAGCTCGGAGGGCCATGAGGTGCAGACAAGTGCTTCTATGGGGAAGGGGGAAGTCGCATCACCCACTTTTGGCATTTAGGGCGGCTGCAGCTCTGAGCTCCTGTGGTCAGCAGAGGGAGATGGGCATCTCTGAAGGGCAATTCACAGCACCTACATCACATGCCTAAAGTTAGGCAAGGCAACTATTCCTTTAGCAAAGAGAAAATATAGGAAATCTTTTCCTTGACTGAAGACCAAATAAGCCTTTCAAAACCCCCTTCGTAGGCCACATTACTACAAAGTTTAGCATTATCCAACAATAATAAGCGGGCGCACACACACACATATAAGAGAGAGACCATGTGGCCACAAGCCGTATGAAATGAAGCAGCAGACCATATCAGACCTCCTGCTGTAGGCTCTGTATTGAGGCAGGAGAGGTATAAATACCTTACTCTTCATGCAGTGTATTACAGCGCTCTAGCAAAGGAGTCTTGGGTATTAACAAAAGGGTTGTGCTACCGTCGATAATAGCAGCAGAGTAAGAAAAGAGGAAAAATAGTAGACAAAAGAAATCGTACTTGGATGCCAAGTATTTGTAGTTGTGCTCACTCAGGACTAGCACCTCTGTACCTTCAAAGCTACCCTGGGGAAGGCAGCAGTTTGCAATTGCTGTAGTTGTTAGGCAAAAGAAATCAGGGCACAGGGTTTCTGTTCCATGGGACCCCGAGATTTAAGTCTGAATGCACGTGTAGCCTTTAACAACAATCCCATCAACTGCCCAGCATCCCAACACACAAGTGTCAGCGCACCTAGCAATAGTGCAACAGCGTGGAAGCGAAGGGGGCGCTGGCTATGCACTGCAAAGGGGCAGTCAGGCAATCTGCATCCACAATTAAGATGGGACCAGCACAGCCCCAGTTATGCGAGATGGAAAAAGCTTTGCCTGTAAGTGTCTTCCAGCAGCACTCTAGTGGATAGGAGCAGTTGCTGAGGGGGCAGCAGCTTCTAACTGTAGCTGAGCTCCTCCATGTCTCACTTGCTCCACAATCCCGTAAGGTATCTATTGCACATAGGGTGCCCAGCTGCATTCAGCACATAAAAGGAGATTGGGAGGGGGCACAGCCCTACAAACATGAAGCCCCAGGTGTGTAAGGAGCTGGCCAGAGAAGCATATGTGAGGTGGCATACATGAGACTTTTTACATGGGCATAAATGAAATAAAAATAGAAGTATAGATTAAGTGCATTATCGGTGCTTTGCGCAAACAAACTACAAGATATTCAGAAAAATTTACTGTATTTGCATAACGCACCATTATTGTTGCAATCTTCAGCCACGTCACCACTAGTAACTGAAACGTGCTTAGGACTACTCTATGGCATGGAAGCACACCAGCACAAGCCAGCCTGCACCTCTTCTCGCCCTCTGGAGCAACTCTGCCTTCAGCAAGCTGACTCTGAGGGATTGCTTCTATGCTGTGCTGGCTCCCAAACTGTGCTTACCTACTGTTTGGGAACCTGACACAGGCCAAAACTGTGCCAGACCTTCCTGACTTAGCACAATAGACAATAAAAGGCCTGGGAATATCCTGTAACACCAACCAGCTTATTGTCTCCTCGATATTTGCATTTCCTGAAATTTCTTCCTCAATAATCGTACCTTTAGCACTACCTTTTTTTTTTTTTTTTTGTTTTGGCAGATGCTACAACCAACTGTGTGTTTGTTAAACCATAACATTTGATAAAAAAACCAAAACAAAACAAAAACCACATCATAAGCAAACCAACAGTCTTCACCAAAATGATAGCCCATTCTGCCTCTTAACCTGCTGTTGTTTGCCTTGTAAGTTTTGTTGGATACCATTAACAAGACTTTGGATTACAGGAAGAGAGGCTAAGAGCAGAAGGCAGTTTAGTTTCAGAGACCTGTTCCAGACTGCATCCATAAGATAGGGAGAAAAGGGGCTGCTGCTCATGAACATATTCTAAACACTTTGCTTTTTTGAAACAACTTACTTTGTAATCATTATCTTGGCTCTGGCCCTCTCATTTAACCTCATCTGCCTGACTTTAAATCCATGGAACAGATTCACACTGCCTTGGACTCCATGCAATTGGCTGCTGTAAGATTCTTGGACTTACTTTTTTTTTTTTATAAAAACATTTGATACCATTAATCATATTGCCATATGTAATAAATTGGCTGCCTGTGGTACATTGCCTCAAACTGTCACATGGTTCCAATCAGAATTCTGCCAACTGAAAGTGGTTGTTGGAAACTCTGACTCTTCCTCTACCGGCGCCCCGATTGCGAGGTCCACGGGGCTCTGTCCTGTTTGTACGGTACATTAATGACCCGCCGGCTGCCTCACGGCACAAAGGCCAGGAGTTACAAGTATGCACATGTTTGTAAGTGCCGCTATACATAAGCAATAACCTGTTTGATATCAAAGTCACATCATTACAGAGTCAGCTTTTTGACAGCATTTGCAAGGTTTGAAGGCTAATTCAGTACATCTCTAATTTGCAGCTTAAATATCTGCCAGAGTGAAAGGTGGGGAAGTGGGGGGGAGTATTAAATTTAGCTGTGTAAAATAATTCAGGGAACAAGAACACTGCTTCTGTGATTCGGCTTTTGCGACTGTCAGGGCCCTTGTCAAGTCACAGCTGGAATGCTGTGGATTTATAAGAACAATAGAGTTATTCCAGGAGGAGGTGGGGCGAAAGGAATATAATGCTATTTGTAGCACTTCAGCTAACACTTTGACACAGGTTCTTTGGATCTTTCTAAATAGGCACAGACAGACTGGTTTAAATAAAAATAATAATAAAAAAACCCAAAACAACAAACACACCCACAACTCCTGATCCTTTACTGAAGTCTGTCTTGAATCTTTTCTCAGAGCAGCAAGAACAGTCTATTGACTTTAAAGCGGGGCCCTGAAAAACAGCACTGGTTTTGAATATTGTGAAGTGTTTTTCTACATGGCAGCTGGACTTAGGGAAGGGAAAAGAGGCTACTGTAGTGAAGTAATTAATGATCATTTATATTATATTAGAACCCTAGTCATAGATCAGGGTCCCACTGCATTAAGGTGGAAAGGCAGAAAAACCAGCTCCCATACTCAGGCAGTCTTAGTCTGGTCTCCAAGCTCATGGATTTTTTTTTTTTCTCCTCTCTTAAAACTTCTTACTCCTGCTGGCTCTTACTTGAAGAAAATACAGCAATACTTCTGCAGATGTAAACAAGGGGTAAAAGAGCACCATGGGGACACATGTTTTCTTGGCCTGACTGAGGGCCCATGACAGCAAAGCCCTGTAAACCTGTGTGGAGGAAAGAAAAATTAAATACTTGCAGAGAGTCAATAGCCCTCTGGTATCCAGATACTTGAAACCTCTTGGCTGGACCAAGGAAGGGTACCAGCAGCAGAGAAGATGTAGCAATGTAGAAGTTAGCATGTACCAGTAGCCAGAGCACACACACGTAAGACCCTGATGCATTCATATACCAAGCACTAGCATGTTTTGTGCTACTTGACTTTTCTTATTATTCATCCTAGTTAGCTTAATAGATACGACAATCTTGCCATTTTATTGCTGTGCACATGCAACGAGTTCAGGAGACATTACAACCCCCACACTGAAAGAAACCAGTGGTTTTAAAGCACAGCAACATGAGAAACCCCAGTCCCATGGGAGCTGCTATTCCAGCACTGGACTTCGGCCCTGGAGTCCTTGACTTTGCTCATATATCCACACAGTCACATGACTGAGAGTCAAACTGGAAAGGAGTACAGGAATTCAAATTTTCAAAGAAAAAAAAAAATCTCTCCTCTGATCCACTTTCTTCAAGAGATGGAGAAAAAAAAAGAGAAATAAATTACCTAAGTCGTTCCACAGCTTTGCTTGATCTATCTTTCTTAGACTGTATTTCAAGTTAGTGCCTCACAGACTTTTCTTGCCTAGGAAGTTGCTCTGAGAGGATTTTTTCCCCTCAGAGGTCTTGATCTTTCAGACCTTTATACCTGTGTTTAACTCAACATGTGATAAAAATCCCAGTTGTAGGATCATTTATGAAAAAAGAGAGACAAGCATGCACAAAAATGCTTACAGGATCTCAGAGTCACAAGGAAAACTGTATAGTTGTCAAGTTGAAAATGCACAATACTGAATCATGCTGTCAAAGAGCTGACACCTCTACAATGCTTGGTATCTTACTACCTACTGGTGACATTTCTGGGTTTTTTTTTTTATTAAAAAAAAAAAAAGAGAAAAGATGTTTCACAAGCCTTTCTCTGAAAAGAAAAAGGCTCTTGGAAGACTAGATGAAGCATTGCCAGGCTGACTTTAATGAACACATCACTTTCTAAAATGTATATAATCAAGGGCATAATTTTGGAGGTGTCTGTAGATGCCTTACAGTATTCCAGCTATAATAACCAGATAACAGATCTAACTCTGCATCATACCCTTCAGTACCTTCACAGAGCAAGCTTGTCAGGTGAATTGAGCTATACATGCTTACAATACTGTTTTGATGTAACATAGAGAAAATAGAAGACAGTATCAGTTTCAGCTGAGAAAAAGCTTCCATTTTTTGGTCTAGACTCACAGGCCTTAAGGGATTTGAGTGCAGAAGATCTGAGCATCACTGGAAGCCCCTAATTACCAAACACCACATGCATCAGGAGTAAGCAACTACTGCTACACCAGGCAATCCCAATTTTTTTTTGCTAAGTGCCTTACTACTGCTACACCAGGTAGTGCCAAATATTTGCCAGATGCCTTACTAACAGGACAGACAAAAATCTCATTCTAGATCAATGAGTAGTCTTTAAAAAAAAAAAAAAAAATCAAACAAAAAAATATCAAACCACAGAAGAAAACCCGTACAACTTAAGATTTTGTGTGAGTGCTCTAGAAAGCTGATCAGCTATCACTCAAAGGAATGAGACTTAATTTGAGGCTCAAGGAAGAAAGAGCAATTCACATCTACTATTCCTACGAACAAATACATAGGAATAACATTCGCCTTTGAGTATTTTGACAGATCTCTGGTAGAAAAAAAAAAAAAAACAAAAAACAAAACACCACAAACCAAAAAACCCCTTTAATTTGCAGACTCTGTAAGATCTGACTAAAGCAGCAGCCCATTCCTGACTTGGGCACTTGCTTAAATTAAAGCAAAAGTTGCCCGATTCACTCCAGTATAGATTTACATAGTATGCAAATTTATCATATAGGGCTTCCATTATGCAAGGAGGACACTGACTCAGCAAATAAGATTAAACATACACTTAAAATTAAGCTCATGGGCAGGTTAAGTGAAGTCAACAGCCTTCTTTAGAGGTTAAGCATGTTGTTTATAGGCATGTTGGATTAGAATACAAGCATTTGCGGTGTCTTGATGACATTGACTGTCGTCTTCCTGCAACAGCACAGCTCCTGGAAGAGTAAGGCGGTCTGCCTAGTCCTGCGCGATAGACATGGTAGAGACAGCTACCCCACTCTATGTGTCTGTGCTCCTGTTATCCAAAATGGGAGATTCACTTTCTGCTTGCAGAAGTTGAAGTTTAGCAATGCAGAAAGCAATACACTGCAAATATGTGACATTAAAAAAAGGTTATAGCAGAAGCTACGTGAGCCAAAATAGCAGTAATAAAGAGTGATAACTTAAAAAAAAATAGGCTTTTGAAGCAAGATATTGGTAGTGGATTTTCTTTCTGTACCTTGGTAGGTAGAGAATCATATAAGTTATCTCCAATATTTCAAGTCTGTTCATTGTAAAGAGAACCACCTTTGAGACATAGCCACACCTTGTCATTAGGATGCATTTCTACATACCATGAAAGATCAGGTGCCTGAAGGATGACTGTTTTCCGGTAACCACACACAGGAGTTTTACTGTTAGGCTAAGCTATACTTCTAAAGTCGACCCATTAACTAAACAAAGGAAAATTTCTAAGCTCAAATTTCTCAGCTGATTTCTAAGCTGAGAAATCCAGATCATGATTTTCAGCTACACACTACATCACAAGAACAGAGAAATTCAATAAAGTCCTCTGAACAAACAATTTTTATTTTTTTAATTCATATGACAAGTTAACCACAGCTAGAGGGTGTGTGTCTTTCCCCGCTCCCCCTCACCTTTTTTTTTTTCTTTTTTAAGCAAGATGTGCTCTAGCTATCTCACGTTATCGTATATAGCTGTTTACATATGAATAATCAAATATATGCAGTGGGGTAGAATTTTTAGATGTAGATCAAGAAAAAAAGCACACAAAAAAACCCCACTAAACCCTCTAGGCCTCTATAGAGTAAATTAAAGCACTTAGTGAAAGGAAATACTGGCATATATGAGGGCTTTGAATTTCAAATATCCTTCAAGAAGTTATTAAAAAGAGATTCTACTGCTGAGAAAGAGACAAAATACAGCCATATTTCTTGGTATATCCCTTACAATTGCAAAAGAAACAGTCATTACATTAGCTTAGACTCAAAGTCATTTTTCCATTTTTAATGCCTTATGATTATTACAGGTTTTTAAACTCCCAGAAAAGACAGCAACTCATATGAAGGAGCTATTTACATTCCAGTTTTGTCTTTCTAGCTGTCTGTCAACCTAAGAGCCATATACTGGACTTAACCCTGTTCGAACCTCCATGGATTTACTGCAGGCTTCAGCCTGTATTGCTATGAACTGTGCACATGAAGACTGGCATTTGCATCTCCAACAGACTTGGCTCCCAAATTCCAAACAGATGTACTCAAGCTCAGAGCTGTTTAAAGTAGTTTTCTACTTGCTGGTCAAAACTCTGAGCAGAGTATTTCTTTCTTGTATTTAAGGGAACCAATGAATATTCCTCTGCAAAACTCCTGGGAGCATCATCACTTTTAACATCTGGCTGGGAGTTAGCCATCCCCGCTTCTCCAATGCTGCCATTATTACCTTCATCTCTTGAGAATAATTCCTCTCTTATCAGGGAGATCAAGCCATCTTCCTCACCTAGGAGATGATGTTGCAACAGATGTCTCCTAGAAGAATGACCTGCTGCGAAGCAAGCCAGCCCGGTACAGTCTCTGACCCAACATCGAGCAGGTTCTTGCTGCACCCAATAGCTGGCAGACCTAGCCAGCATTTCCAAAATCTTTCCATCCTCTGTCAGTGCAGAAATCCTAGAGAGCCCCAAAGAGCCTTCACCATTGCAGTGCACACTGGTTGATGGGGCACGACTTCTAAATCTGTAGACTGCAAAAGAAAGCAACAAAAATAGACCAAGCAAAACAAACCAATTAAAGATCCAAAGCCAAGAAAACACTGACTGTCTTCAACACCTAACCACTAAATACTTTATGGCCCTCTCATTCCATTTCCCCCACACATACACAGTCTTTGAGGAGGTAAATTTGTTATCACAACTAATGTAATTTGTCCAAGGCCACAAAGCCAAATCTTTAAGGAACTAAATGTTAATTGCACACCATTTTGGTAGCATCCACTGTTGTGAGAGCGACCCTTCCTGTCTTTCTAGTAACAGCAGAGAAATTTCACGTTCTGTGAAGCAAGGCCTGGAACTAAACCCAGGAACCAGGGTCAAAAAGCTCTTACAATTTCAATGGTCTCCCAACTCCATCCAAACCACTGCAAGTTCTGCAATCCACCTAGCTTGATAACTTTAACTGGGTCTGAAAACAGAAGACTAGAGCCATAAAAAAAGTCTGTGAGGAAGATAAAACATAACTAAAAATCTTGCTTGAGCCTCAATACTTTATTTTGCCTCCCATTCAAGAGCTCAACTCATTTGATTTACTCCTGACTCTTTTCATCCCCTCCATCTCCCCCATCCTGACAGCAGTTCTTGGTTTCTATTTCTTTATGGTCTTTCTCTCTTCTCCGAAGTATTCCCTTTCCCTAGTTCTGACCTTGAAATATTCCCAGATAATCTTTACATACCCCCATCAAATGCCCAGCTGTGACTTTTGAAAGGGGTTTGTGTTAAACCATGAAGCACGCTCCAGGGTTATGGGAGCTCCCACTGCCCCGAACAGCAGGCACGGAAGGGTGGTTGGAGTCCTTCATGAGTTGGCCAGGATGATTACCATAGTGAGAGAGGAGCTCCATGTTTATAAAACACCTCTGCACTTCGGAAGGAATCTTCCTGCATATGTAAACCAGCTGCCTACCAGCTATAACAAGACATCTTGCAGCACCTTTGCCTTGCAGTTCTGCCACAGAGAAGTCTTTGGGCTCCTCAGGATAAGAAACATCAGATCAGTAGGAGACTACTGTGCTGCTGCTTCTTCTATAATCTCAAGTCACACTGGGTAGGTGCAAACCAAGTAGATCCTGCATGTCATTTGTTCTTGGTGAGCTGTAGAGCAGATCCGCACAGTGAGAGGATGGTATTCCTGAGACTGGGAAGTAACTCCACTCAAAGCACGGGGAACCAGCTTTCACTCCAAGCACTGATGTTATGAAAAGAGCGCCTTGACTTAAGTTTCAAAGCCAGACACCTCATAGAAAAGAAGAAATTCTAGAACAAGTACTCAAAGATCCTATTTTTCTATTTACTTCATAAATAAGTAGGAAGTTTTAGGCCTTGGAGAACAGAGCCACAACAAGCAATGCAAAGACACAAACCAACATTTTCTGTGGGTCAGAGAATAGCAGCTCTGGAAATGAAGTAACAAGGCAGCCATAGGGGGTGCCACCTGGAGTTCTTTTACCTTTAAGCCCTTTTTTCAAGAAAGTTGCATATGTGCACATGAACAAGACACACAAGGAATTCAGTTTCAGTAGCACCCACCCGCAACTCAAGTCAAGTTAAACTCACCATCCTCCTGACCCAATACTACTACCACCCCCTTCTTGCTGATCACCTTGTAAGGCTCTGGATTGGTCTCTTCCTTGCCACTCTGAAGTTGTCTGTCTACACCTTCTTCTCCAAGAGCTAGATAGCTGTAGTCTACTACGCTGCTGGTTTTGGCTGCCTGCTCCAACATCCTCTTCCCCAGGGGAACGGAAAGCTCTTGGATTGTTCCGATGAACCATTTTATTAGGGTCCACCTAAAGCTAAGGGCAAAGGTCAATCAACAGGAGGCCAGTCAGAAATTTACTGGTCTCACAGCACAATCAGAAACAGTTTCTGAGAGCTACAAAAGCCAGATTTACCTCATACCTTACAGAGTAGAAGGGAAGCAACAGTGCTAAGTCTACACCAACAAACCTTCCCCACACACAATAAGAACTTACCTTATAGCTTAGCTCTAGGTCTTCACGAGAGAACCTCCTTTCCTTATTCCTAAGGCAGAAACACAAAGGTAACAACTCTACTGATACAGGGAGGTAGAGGGGACCAGGACTATAAGAAGTAAATGAACCACTGGAGGAGGAGCTAACACAGCATCTTCTCATTTGTAATTAGCAAAGCCTTTCCAGGCCTAATGAAAGAAGAAGAGAGCCCACAAAAGCTGTGCATGATGTTTGAGTGTTAAAGGAGTACAGCATAACAAAGTTTCTTTGGTCCTCAAAGAGGCAAAGGAGAAGGAAAGGTGAATCCTTTTGCTGAGGTGTGCTCAGCACAGGGACAAGAGAAGGGCAGAATAAATAGTTTTTACTTCTTTGTAATATATGAGCATATTTTATCATACTGGTTTTTAAGGTTTTCTTTCAGTCTTATTTTGTGCAAGTGTCTGCTGCAGTAACTGCAGTAGGTACTATTCCCTCTCTTCCTAATAGCATTATTCCCCAGATTTTGTGCAAAGACAGTCTTCCTTCTGGACCATCTGACCCTTGTACAGCCCCCCTTAGGACCAACTAGCTCATAGATTTTCACTAGCTTAAGTGTTTCTTAAGCTTCTTCCAGCACTTTGTGAATTCCTCTGAGGAGGAATTCTTTGAGGACCATGACACATAACCAATAAAAAACCCCAGGCCTACAGTGAAGAGGAGGCAGATGATGTTTTGCACAGCCTTTCATGTCCTAGGTGCTGCACAAAGAGAAAAGGCAGCTCTGAAAGAAAGGACTAAACCAAAGAAAGGCTCGTCTGATTTATTTAAACATACGTCACTTTTTATTTGAAAGAGCAAAATTGCTAATGTCTGTGAATGGACACCTGTCTGTCCACAGACCTACAGACTAAGAGATAGTCCAAAGTGTATGTGTGTGGGTACGCTTCCTAAAAGTACTAAAAGCTTGATGAACTTCTTGCAGTCATCGGCTGGTTTGATATTTATGCACATAATCATCACTTCAAAACAAAACAAAGCCAAACCCTGTGTTAGAAATGCAACTGCACTGGCAAATCTTGTGTTCTCTCCTTGTCATATTTCAAGTAGCTAATTAAATGCAGACTTACTAAATGACTAGCACCAGACCACAGTAAGCTCGCTTAGTTTCTGGGCTCTGCTATGTACGTGTTCAGCAATAAAATGCTTCTTTCCCTCCCGGTCTGTCAAAGGCAAGGGCATCGCATCGTGAGTTACCGCTGGGGGAGGCAGGGGTGGGCAAGGAATGGTGGCCCAGAAGTTGAGGTGGGCGAACGCTTGATGATCCCGTTCATATGACCTAATAGACTGTGTCACTGCCTTTGGGAAATGCAAACCTCCTGACACATGCCCTTGGCTGGAAGGTCAGAATAGAAAAGACCAAGCTCAGAAAATGAAGCCCTCCAGCTAAGAAAAATAATCCAACCTTGGACTGGTGAAAGCTTTATTTTTTCCCCCCAACTTTTTTTTTTTTTTTTTTTTAATTTTCAGACTTGATGTGTTGCTGTAATGCACTTCACATCTGATTAAATTAGTCACATTGCATTATGCCATATCAAATGTGACATGTTGCAATGGAATGTGAACAGCGTATAAAGATGCACTGGCATCGCAGAGCTGCTACCTGCTACTGACTTACATCGGCATGTTAGCAGCAGGCAAGGGAGACATGCAAGGTCCAAATCCTTCCTTGTTATTAAGTCATGCGTTTGCAGCTGGTCAGTAGTTTATTGTATGGTTACTTAACTTTCCATCAACTCAGTAATCAGCTACTCCAGGAAACTCTTAACTACCTTTCCTGCAAGCCCCCCACACCTGCTTGTGATAATACAGAAAGAATTATCTGATCAGGATTTAACCCATCCCTTACAAGCATACTAAATACACTAACTAAAAGACAACTAGCAAGATGCAGAGCATATAGGTAATTGCAGCCTGCAGAGAACAGGGTAGAGGTATCATGTTATTGCTAAAGTACATAGAGCGAGTATTATTCTTGGGGCTGCAGGAATCACACCATCAGAAAGCCCTAAATTGTAGCTCACTTACTAAGCACCTCCTGTTTGTCTTTTATCAGTGCAGCTTCTGTGGTGCTCTGCAAGGAATTAAAGGTATTGCACCCATGTAGAGCACTGAGAAAGCGTTAATATGATACGCCACCTTTCTTGGGGTAAATCCCCACCTCCATGCATGGCAACGTAGATGGATGGATGAGAGAAAATCCATGCTAATTTGATCTGGACTAGACTGCTACAAATGCACAGGCCAATTTGTATTTGCTGTGGACTTGATGTTTCATCCGGCATTCTTGTAGGATAGCTTGAAAGAGACAAGAACTGTTTCAGGAAGAAGGTCTGTTGAGCTATCTACCTGCCAAGGAGCCTCTAGCTCCTTGCCATTTTTCTTCCATGTCCCCTAGAAGTCAATACCAGTATCCTATATAGCAAATGATTGAGCTTTCCTATGAAAGGACTACCTAAGCAGTTAGTAAATCCATATGGTTGTATAATCCACACTAAAAGACCAGAAAGGGGAAGTGCAGAGGAGGTGAGAGTATCTGTATACTGTCTCCACACATAACCTGGACTAGAATTTAAGAGAAGGCAGTCAAGTTAATTACACTAAACCTTCTGGTACCCTCCCAGCTACAGAGCTTATTCTATGATGTAACATATTTTTCATATGTATAAACTGAAATACATTATACAAACTATGGAGAACTCTCTTTGCATTAATCATCTGAGGATGTAAGTTTTTATATTATAATTATAAATCACAACCTTTTTCTGTTAAGCGGTACTGTGTTTTTTTAAAGTCCCAGAGTTCCCCAGCTCAGGAGTTTTGGGGAGCCATAGCATAGCAGAAAGCTCTCCCTACTTGGACAAGGTTCCTGTGACCAAAGGAGTTTAACTAGACGGATGCAATAGGGACTCCCACAACCCAAGACCGTGAGGTACTACATGAAGCTGAAGAAGTAGGTTGGCACAGCTGCGAGGCTTCAGTAACTCAGTCTTGGTGAATCTGGTTGTAACGCACATGCTCACTACCTTGTGTTCCCTGGGGAATTTGTGTCCTTTTCTGTGCTTCTTTCACAGCATTCATCTTTCTTGTCCTGGAAAAAGAATGGACGAGTTTTGACAACTTTTGTGGTGCATCTCTTAGAGTGGAAGTCCTGTTGCCTAAGGTATCTGGGCACAATGTTGTCAGATAAGTACACAGGTACAATATAGCTGTGAGAAGAATAGTGTGCAGGCCATAATAACAAAAGTTGTATTCAGTCTCTCAGCCACAACTTACTTTGTGTTGTTCGATTTTCAGACACTGTCATATCCGAAAGTGTTCAACCCAAACATGTATCCAAATTCATGTTCTTAATTTCCTGATAGTATAGTTCAGGATTCTCTTTCTCCCAGTTTACAGTGCTAACTGAGGCCCGGTATCCACATGGTGCTTAATGAAAAATTTGTTGGACTAATTAAAATTTGAGTTTGGCTCAAGAACATGGCTGTATAGTTAAGAAGAAGCTAATATAGCAGAGTGCTTACACTCACAGACCTTACTTGGGAAAAAACCCAGTGTAGGGTTCTCCAAGGAGCTGAGCCCACTAAACAATTCTAGGACCTGCTCTCCTTGGAAAGCTTTATAGAAAAATCTGTAGCTGACATTGGATATATTTCCCTGTACTTCTCCCATCCCCTGCAATTGACTAGTTTTTAATCTTTTCCAGTGTGTGGTCCAGAAAGGGAGGACACGTCCCATGCACAGTTTGTTCTGGCTTCCCTTTTCTGTCTGTCTTTCTATGGTTCCCCTTTCTTCTCATTCAAATTCATACATATTTAGCAGATGAAATGAATAGCAAAAAGCAACTGTGTTGTAATTAATGCACATATGTAAAACCAGTGCCTGCATAGCTGACCTTTCCATTTGTCTAAATTTGGCTGGGTATAAAAGAAACTGCCAAACAAAATTTTCCATTGGTAATGACGTGTTTATGACTGTACTGAACTGTAACACGTTCTATTTTCTGATGGATGAATAGAGGAAGGAGGATGGTGATCGCCAAACCAGCTCTGGATTTGAGGTAACTCAGTGCGGTACATCTCCAGAGGTTTGAATCTGTTCCAGGACAACTAAGTTGTGCTCTCAACACTCCCTGGATTCAGCTGCTTGAGTAGTCCCTGTTCTGGACTTTGGAAATTTCAAAATGCATCAAATACTTGGTCATATACTTGCACCTGCAGCGTGTCTCATGGGGAGCAAAGTGATGATGTTGGAAGCAGGCTGACGAGGACATGTTTCCAAAAGAGAATCCTTGGAGGAGAAGAGATGTCACACAACACTGTCCGCAGTTTTAGAAAATACTGTTATCAGCTCCCTGTGAAGGGCAAGGCCCAGTTTAAGGCAGATGGCAAGGGAACAATCTGGAGGTGCAGAGCACTGCTTCTGTAACCTACTCTCCAGCTCAGACATGAGCTCCTCAAAACCAGTCAGAGCTTGCACTGAAGCTGTGCACAGTACAAAAAGCACCATAATCTGGACAGCGTATCTCAGGTTGGTCCTGAATTAGAAAGACTGATGCCTTCCTCCTAGGGCATGGGAGAATTTACTTATCATATGTCATCATCAAAACGGAGTGCCTCCCTACTTACTTATGTCCTTAATGGCTGTATCCATGAACGGAATAAGTCCTATATAACAACCTAGGCAAACCTTCCCTGAGTCTTAGGGGGTAAGATTGTACCTGGATGGACGACCTGGGCTTTGGCTGGTCGTGATTCCACAGGAACCTGGCATTTAGGCAGCTGCAGTCTGGTTTGGGATCGATGTAATTTACACCAAAGGTGATGCTGGCTCCAATCTGGGCTAGGATCTGTGAGGAGCACAGACACAACACAGCCTCCCTGATTCTCCTGGCTTATGAGACACATCCATACCACTGGCCAGCCAGGAAAGATGGGGAAATTTGACACTGCACCAGCAGTAAAGTTAGGATTTTAACTACCATTCAACCATTTGATTTGTCTAGAGACCGGGTATGCGTATCTTAGCACTGGGGAAAACAGAGCAACTACAATTTAATACTGAAGTCTCTGGAGTGGAAAAGCTGTGACATCACCCTCCCTCTTCACCCACTTGGTTTAGTCTGAGAAGAAAGGTGCTCCCAAAGTGCTTCCAGAAACGCGCACACACATGGAGACTTGATGATGGCAGCATGGCCATTGCCACAACTGGAGACGTGTGAGTGTTTCCAGCCACCAACACACCTTGAGCTGCAGAGGGTACTCTGCTTCTCTAGGAAGAGTGGAAGGTTTAAAAAAAACCCCTATGAATTAGGACTACTATTGCTGCTGTAAAAAGATAGGGAAACTAATGTTTGGTCGTTCCTGAGCTCGGAGAGTGTGGCTGCCACTGGGGTGCTGGGCTGAATGGGAGGAGGAATTGTAATTAAGCCTAGATAATATGAGGCCACAAATTCAGGAGCGCAGGCATCTTGGGCTTCCAGCCAGGAAACAAGAGGGAGATAGTGGCTTCTCCAGAAGCCATTTCAAGCCCACTGAGATGTGAATGGCCATCTGGGGCTTGTATCTCTGCCCTGGGTCCATGGAGACCCTGCTGCTGACTCAGGCATTGCAGCTTGGGTGAATCCAGGCCTTTGGGCTCAGAGACACTAACAAGTTACTGCAGGGCACCGAGGGATTATTAGGAAATAAACCCAGTGAATTTATGCTTCAGAAAGGCACCCAGATGTCTCCCTGTGCGCTGCTAGTGCTCGTCTCTCTTGGAGCTGCCTGCTGCCTGACAACCCCCTGGGAAACCCTTTAAGGACAAGTGAGGGGTAGTACCTGCTGTTTGGGGGCAAGAAAGCAGAGGCAAGGGGAGATAAGGATGGCACAGGGCCACAGGGTGGACCAGAGGCAGATTTAGGATTGATGATGGGGGTTGACTATTTGTTCATTCCTCTTCCTTAACTGGTAGAGGCTGTTCTGAATCTGTCATTCAAAACAAAAGCAAGGCAGGCGGATGTTTTGTGAATGCGGGAAAGAAGATGCCTGAGGGATTACCTTCAGCTCCCTAGAGATGCTATTTG
Source organism: Charadrius vociferus (assembly GCF_000708025.1). Taxonomy (NCBI): domain Eukaryota; kingdom Metazoa; phylum Chordata; class Aves; order Charadriiformes; family Charadriidae; genus Charadrius; species Charadrius vociferus. Next base: position 2,897,139 of record NW_009648712.1, on the reverse strand, counting down.
TGAAACAAGCATGGTTAAGTGGATGCTTTTATTGGTAACTGCCTATGTCTAACCTGAGGAGCACCCAGGAGAGCTCCTGAGCTCCCACAGCCGGGTGCTTGCCCCAGCTGAGCCCACGAGGTCCTTCATGCTCCAGCACCCACTGGAAAGAAATCCAGGAGCCCATGAACCTACCTCCAGAAAGCAGACAAATACTGGCACAAGAGCTCAGCATCTTGACACAGCCTCTTGCCTGAGGAAGAGAGAGGAAAGTAATTCCATCTCAGAAGAGATTCTCTCGGTGTTTAGCGGAGCTTCTCTACACTGCTGCTGCAAGCTGGCAGCCCCTCACCTGTTATTTTACACTTTGTACCCAGGAAGTATAGAACAGCTTTGCCTGTAGATATTCAGCCAATGCGTGAGGACGTTTTTCAGTTATTCACGGCTAGGCATCGAAACAGAGTGCAAGCTAATCTGTTAGCTCATGGATTTGCATATACACAGGCTTTAATATCAAGTGATATGCACTTTCTGTGAACTCTGTAGCTCTTATACAACATATTCAATTAATATCTGTTCCCTGGTTTTAATAGGTTTCTCCTATAATGTTTACAAGATTGTATAGACTCTCTCTTTTGACTAATTAACACATCTTTAAATTCCTTTGGCTAAAGCTTTTCGTGTTCTGGTGAGTAATACTTTGATTTATCAGGCTTTAGATCCAACTATTTGGGGGGAGGAGTCACATGTTCATTAAAAGTAATCTTTAATATTCTGTCCTCACCTAGTAAGGCGATGTAGCAAGTGTCCGACTATTTCATTTGGTATTTTAAAAGCTGCTATTTCATTTGTGCTTTAATTTTAATGCTGCCATTTCACTTTATGTGGGGAAACAGAGATAATTAATTTTATCAAAGAGCTGATGGTTCAGAGGACTCCACCTTTGCTCCAAGCCTGATTCTGCCTACAAGAAATACACAGAACCATGAAAAATGAGACCAAGCACTGCTTTGTCATGAAAATGATCCTTGCACGAAGCCTACAGGGAAAAAAAAAACCAACAAAACCAACCCAGGATAAAATCCTCTACCATCTACCACAACTTGTGTCAGCAGAATTGCTGAAGGCTCAGTTTTCCATACTGGAAAATCTACTTGCAGTCTTTACGAAACACTGGATTAGAAGCTGATGTCTTCAAAACAGAGCTCCACACTGCCATAGGTACAGAGGAAAGCAATGCCTGATTTTCCTCACAAGGAGCCCTCAGTATTGACCACACCTTTGACTTTCTTAAAGTGCATTTTGTGTCCCCCTCTCAGAGTGCCTCCTTCTGGAGTCACGTCATCAGCCGTGGATGTCTGACTCTTTTTAATTCCTGACTTCAGCACCCCTCTGCTACGGTAAAAGATTATCCAAAAGGGAGTCAATCAAAGTAGATAGCATAAGTCTTTGTAAGAGGAGCCCTTTGGTTTTAGGAGCAATGAAAACTTCATTTAAAAAAACACACAACTGGCATCTGATTTAGCAGCCTTTGAACTCAGCAGCCCTAGTGTGGTAGTTCACAGTATACGGCTATTTTTTCAGGTGGACATTACTGACACTTGGGGGTCATATTTTTCAAATTTTCTTTGCTATCATAACATTAAGAGGTTTCTTTTTAAAACGAGCAAAAATAAAGCTGACACTCCAGAGAGAGTGAAGAGGACAATATGTCTCTTCTAATCCTTGTGGGGGCTTTTGATTTCAAATCGCGCAACACAGCAGACTCAGAATCTTCAAGAACAGGTTTGAGTATCAATATTCACTGGTGAGTGTATCACACTAGGAAAATTGAAATAGATTCTGAAAAATATCTGGTTTACTATGTACTAAGTATTACTTACAATGCCTTAAGTATTAGAGTGCTTACACATAAAAGTAAAAAAGCAACAACAACAACACACATGAGCTAACACTTTTTCATTGTTTTATTTCTATAGTGAAATTTACCTCCCCACACGGAGAAATAAAGCAAATAGTAATATAGCTCCCTAAATATAGTTTCCATAATGACCTTATAATAAGCAAAGCTGGTGGCCTCATGTGTTATATAGTTCTATTAAAGAAAAAATGTGCCTGCTTATTAACTTGCCATACCCAGCCATTTTTTGCTGAAGTTCTCAATACCAGGTGTCTACCCAAGCTGACTGGTTTTAAAAATCTCTGTCAATTTTTTTTCAGCTATTTTCTAAACTACATTAGAAACCCAATGAGGGTACTGTTCTTCCGAAATTTAAAATTCTAGCAGTCTTATCTTTGAGTGTTTCAAAGACCTTATGCTTCAAAACAGAGATCTGATATTTGGCAGGGTGTCCCCTTTTCGATGAGAGGTGACTTACTGTGCACACCCTTCAAAACGTGGTGAAACATCAAGCTTCCAAAGTGTTAGATTTCAGCAGCTTCATGTCTCAAGATCTGGTCCCTGCTAGGCATGGCCCAGCAAAAGATCCATCAGGATTTTCTCAAAGTTTGCAAACTCCTGGCGCAAATGGGTTGGAGCTCGATAAAGACTTGATGCAAGTTGCCGTGAGCTCTTTCCTCCCATGTTCATGCCCAGCAAGGCACTGGCAGCCTGACTCAGAGGCTGTTGTTCTCACAGGACCTTTGTTTTCCTGTCCCGTTGGGAATATCAGAGCACTCAGAGCTGTTGAGGACCCTAACAACAGCAGTGCTTTGAAGAGACGCAGTGCTTTGTAGAATATATGTGTACATATACAAGTATACACACACCGTACCTAGAAGGGGCATATGTATCCATATACACAAAGGCACGTTGACCATTCAGAAAACACAGATTCTTGATACTTCAATTCAGTACTTGAAATTCTTGAATACTTTGGATCGTCATTTCTGTGTGCCTTTGTTCACCATTCATAAAACACAGATAACAGTCTTTCCTTGTTTTCTGTCAGTATTGTGAAAATAAGTTCCTTACTGTGTGAGGCCATGCAGTACTCCAGCGAGGAGTACCATAAACACGTCCACAAGGAGATCAGGAATTCTGTTTTCTGAGCAGCATTTGAATGTGGTGAGCTGCATAAAACACATGGCCACACACCAAATAGGTAAAAGACAACACTGGATAGTTGTTGTTTCAGGCACTGAGTCCAGCAAAGATCCCATGGAAGAAACAGAATTTGATCAGCTAATGGGGAACCTTATTTAAACATGATACTGATTCAAGGACACTCTGCATTCTGGATTTGAGATCTTATGAGTACTTGCTTATGCATCTTTTTTTGTATCTATTTTATAACATTCTTTCAAATTTGTTTGTGTGATACCATCTAAAGCATGAAGGATCACTTTGGCAATCAAGCACTGCCATTCATCTGTACTGTAGAATTAATTTCATTTGTGTCTGCTGAAAACAAACTGTGATGAACATACTTCTTTTAAAGCGTGCCAGTGAAAAAAGATATTTAACATAGAAGATACCTTCAATTGAAAAAAATAATTAATGAATCAGGAAAGAAATGAACAAAAGAAACCGTATGCCCAAGGAAGTACTAATTTAGACTAGCAGAGGGCTGAGAAGAGCTATTGAACAATTTCATTATCACATCCTTTTCAAAGAAGGAAGACTCCTGCTTTCCTATTTCATGATAATTGGATGAAGAAATGTGGGTGGGAGCACAATTCATTGCAGAATTTGATGAATTATTTACTAATTAAGGAGAGAAACAGGACAGTATAAGCTATATTACTTTGATATGAATGTTCCTTTTATTATATTATTTATACACATGCAATTGTTGCTTTTATTAACTAAGAGGTTAATCACTTGAATGGGATGCTTTGCATTCTTTACAATTACATACACCAGCAAATTGGCTAATTTTATGTGAAAAAAAAATAACCTAGCAATTTTTCTAGTACTTATCTGTATGGTGCAGTTTAATAACATTTTTGCACTGTGTAAAATGAATAAACCAGCTGGTCTCGTGTTTTGGCAGCAGCACTGCGCATCGCAACATGGCACACAGAGTCTCAGGAGCCCTCGTTGGGGTTTAGGCACACTGCAGAGGTGATGACACGCAACTCCCCGAGGGGTGGAAGATGAACCTGATGATGTACCGTGTCTCCAGACAGGCTGTTTTACGGGGCAGGCTTGAGGATGACTTCAAAGGTGGCTGCCTCATTTTTTTCTGTGGCTGGGAGTGCCATTTTGTTCTAGGGATATTGTTTCTGCAGCAAACTGATCACTGTCTAGACTGGATGAAATTAAAACTGCCCTGCTCTATGCGTTAAACCCTCCTCATGCAGCAGATGCAGAGAACTCCTCCCCCACTCAGCCCTCGAGTTTCTGGGGCTGAAGGACTCATCCTGAGTGCTGCTATGAAGCTTCGGTGTCTCTGCATGCAGAGCACTGGTGCCAGTAAGCTTCCCACGAGACTTTCACCCCATACCATCAGCCAGAGCGGTGCTGCTAAGCCCTTTGATGATAATTCCAGATCTGCTGCTGCTCCCCAAAAAGCACATCCAGGACTTCGTGGAACTGGTGCTGTTCAGATTAAAATCAAAATAATGGAACCTGTGCCTGGAGGAAAAGGATTTTTCATCTGGACATCTCTTCATGGCTAGATCACCTCACCAGAACTCCAGAGAAGCCCACACTGTAGCAGTCCACACCACTTATAATTTTTTTTCTTTTACATACATAAAGATTGTTAAAAAAATAACCGAACATATGGTCTCCAGACAGAAACACCTACCTCTATTTAAAATATATAAAAATACGAAAGAATCTCTGTTCACATGCCCCGCCCTTTCTTCCCTGATGCATATAAAGACATTGATTTGTAAACTTCATTTGCTAGTCATTAGGAAAATAAGTAAAAGTACATGGTTTGGGTTGATGATGTAATAAGTCATTTAATGTTTTTCACTGATTCAATGGAAAAATATATCTTATTGTTCACTAGAGATGGGGGATGGGAGGTTAACATAGATTTTGGTTTAGATATGAATCATTTTGGGAACATTAATGGATTTTTTTTTCCAATTGTAACCACATGGGGTTTTATTAAATTTTAAAATGAAAAAAAAAATGCAGATGGGGCAGCTCAGCCATCTAGCTCACTTTTCACATCTTCATAACACACCACGGTGCAGGCAAACCAAGCACGCATGACTGCAGCCCTGGGAAGGTCTGGGGAAAGCCTAAACCCTGCGGTGAAGGAGGCTGTTCTCCACTGCCAGGAATAGACATTTTCTCCATTTATCAAACTCTTCCCTTCTCAAGAGAGCACAGGAGCGCTCTGGCCAGCATGGTTGTTCTGTGTGAGCATCCTTCCTTTGACATACATTACCAGGACAGAGCTGAATATGATCCAGGAGCTCTCAATAGCTGAGTCCAGGAGAAAAAACATTCATAACTTCTTCAAGTCTGAGAGGACTGAACTTTCCCATTGCTTGGCAGTTGTATTCTGAAGAAGACATGGGTAAAATATAAATATGCAACATGTCCAGGACATGGAAATTAAGGGGTGAGGAAGTAATGATAGTAGGTGAGAAGCAGGGCCTGTGTTCTCCAGCCATCCAAGGAAGAAAGTGACCTTACAGCACAGAAGCATGATCAAACTTCTAATTTTTCTCTGGTTTTGCAGATAAAATTCACTTTCAGAGGATATCTTTGCACTTAGAAATAGTTGCTCCAAACGGACAAATGGAACACACATATAAATATAATAAATAAAAAAATTATTCTGGAACACTAGTGGAAAACCTTCCATTTTGTAACATGTAAAAAATGTGCTAAGGAAAAGCATAAGCATAGTGTTGATTATACCAGGCACATCTTTCATGGAGTTGTGTATGTGAAATTAAAAGAAGTTATTCGACTGAATTTTCTTTTACCTTGCTGAAATGCTTCATTTTAGAAAGATCACATGAAAAATTCCATCAAAACTGACGTCTCTCTCTTATTTATTCATTAACAAATCTGTCTTCTTTTTTTAATGGAAAATCCATCAATCAAAACTTTTTTACTTGCTCCTACTTTTCCGTCTTTGAAAAAATCAATCCCCCAGTCTGGGCTGGGAACCAGCCCCTCGGTGCGGAGATGCACGAAAGGCTGTGTGGGGTACAGGGACCCGCGGGAATGGGCGCCGTAGAGCAGGAGAGTCAGGGAGGTCTCGTCCCCTCAGGCACTGCCGCTGATATTGTGCACAAAGCTGTTCGCTGGTTTGGGGGCAGCAGCAGGCTGACCTTTCCTTCCCGGAGCCTCAGCGTGTGGTATCGCAGTGTAGAGGCGAAAAGGTGGAGGGCGCGGGTGAGGGGGGGAATATGTTTCTTTCAGACCTTCCCCCCAAATATGCACAGATTCTCCTAACAGACCGATCTGGCCATGTAACTCTGATTTTTGAGGGCTTATTCAGTTCCAGGCAAAGTCACAGGCTGAATTTGCAAAGAAGCAGAGCCCTAAGCGCTGCGGCTAACCTATAGCTAAGATGATAGAAAAAAAAAGGCACCCAGCAGTGGTGATCACCCAGCTTGCAGGAATGTGCTGAACCAGCTTTGCAAGTAATTTTGCCTCTTCTTGAAAGGGGTGAAGTGAGTACCTTGATGGGGTAAGGCACTCTAATATAAGGAAAATCAAGAAGGCACAGTTTTCCAGGGGATGGATTCACATACTTTGAAGCCTGAGGATGCCGTCTGATGTTTTTCCCCATCTTTCCTAGCTTTAAGAGGCTTGCATTTGCCTGGGTGCTGTGTGAATGCTGCACTGGTCAAACGAACCCATTGTGACGCTTTGGTATGGCTGGGCTAGCTATATCTGCACTTTTTAAAATGAAAATTTAATAATAGCCCATATGGTTATAATTAAAGAAAAATCCATTTACATTTTAAAATGCACACATTTTATTGAAAACAGCTCACATAAACACATCTGGAACACAGCTTTAGATAAAAAGCATATGCAGGGTCTGATTCTGTTATTGCTTATGCTGGAGTAAGTCAAAAATAACTCCATCAAAGTCAGTTCACAGGTGTAAGGCCAATGGGAGATCAGAATCTGACCGAGGGCCTTTCATTTCAACAAACAGAATATTGCCAAGTTTCACTTCAATCTTGCAACTTGGAAGAGGGGGGAACCAAAAGTTTATAGCCCATATGAAGAATTATTGTATTACGAGTAACTGAAGTTTATAGAACATTTTTTTCCAATGGTTAGACCTACAGTTCCACTCTCCACAAAAACAGACGGAAAAGCAGGCACTGACCCCTCAGCTTCAGTAGGTTTTTACTGAGAGGTCTGTACCAACGTTCAGATTTCTTCCACGCTCTGCTACAAGTAGACCATCTTCCATTCTAACTTGCAGAGTTGAAAAGAAGTGTAACTGCAAATAATTGCATCATATTTAATCAAGTATTTTGCAGTCTATCGTGTCTGTTTTGGCAGACGTTTTTCCATGGGCTTCCCTTCTGTTTCAGGGATTTGGTCCACGCACAGGTAAATGATATGTAGAGCTAAAATGGCTGAAGTTCTCTACTGGTAGAGAGCGCCTGAGTACTTTCAACATGTACTGAAATTAACAGGCAATACAATCTTTCAGCTCTGCTCAGAACAGGACCTCAGCAGTGACACACAAACCAGACAGATGGGTTCACTAATTTGGAATAGCAGGTATCTTGGGGTTAAATGTATTCCCTTTTTAGCAGAAGTCCAAAAAAGTCAACCAAAACGTTACAGCAGGATGTTAAACGTGCAGTATATTGCATTATGGGACACAAAGCACATTCAAGACAAATACGGTCCTCCTTATTTTTGTCATGTATATGTTCTGCATCCAGCAGGGCAGTAAATTAAAAACACTTCACTGAGGTAATGGTAGATAATTTATTCTGCTTTTACACACTGTTTTTAGCTTCCAGACATAGGAGGAATAGCTCTCCCTTTGCAGCCAACGTTATCTCTTTTCCAGTGGGATTTGCCCCTCTGCTGACCAGCAAAAGCTCGGGATCTGTGAAATACCAGATTTACAATTTCATAAGTAAGTAAAAATTAAAACCTTGTCATTCTGAGCGGGCTATGTGCTTTCATGCGTGTGTGTGTGTACATTATTGTGCTGAGACAGGCTCAGTCTGTGTCATGTTGTGACCAACAGGACGAACATGTGTACTTGCACACTTCATTTAATCCACTGCTATAATGCTATAATTTCTGGGGTAGGATGTGGCAAGCGGCTAGCAGTCCACCACTATATTATGAACGCTGAAGAAAAACACTGTATCTGTATATATTAAAAGCTCAGGGTGAATTTTAGGGTGGAAAGAATTAGATACTCAGACTGGAATTTGGTCCTGAGACAAAAGCTACCACCTTCACCTTTTGAAACGTGCCGTGGGATCCTTAATGACCACAGATGCTCAAGACCTCAGTTTTATGTCTCATCTTAGAGAGACAGAGCAGCCTTTATAGATCTAGATGCAACTAACTGCTGGCAAAAGCTGAAACTTTTACATTTAATGAAGCTGAGGATCTAAGAGCAAATAACAACTATTGAACTTGTTATGGACAAACCCAGAGTCTGATTAAGTCCATGGAGCATTCACTCAAAAAAAGCAGCCCATTGTGGTTTACATGTCAACTCTCCTTCACTGTTAAAGAAATCACTAGGTTCTCTGTGGTCTGTGGACACAAAAAAAGGCATCTGCTCTGCCTACCAAGAGCAAAGACTGCCCTTCCAGTGAGGCCTGCAAGTTGCGCTGGGAATTAACTCCTCTGGGACTGAGCATCTCAGCCGGATACTCACCTCAGAGAAACATAGCTCAAAACAAGACATTCAGCCTTTGCCATGCAATCACCTTGATACTGCCATTAACACAGCACAGCCTGCTCTAGGAGCCTTCCAGGACAGGAGGCATAGCCTAGAAGCTCCGAAGTGACGGATGATTTTTGAGAGCCTGTCTGCCAAAGGAGTCACATGTCTCTCCCCTGGGATTTGTGAATTACCTTTCATGTTACAACAATAAGTGGTGTTATTTTAAACAGCTTTAGGGGGCAGGGCTGTATGGCAAGTCTGACAATGTACACAAATAACCCAGGGGAAGAAAAAAGGTTGTATTCTTTAGGCTCATTTCTCCTAAAAAAAGTGGCATTAGCATCCCACTCTGGGATTTTTTTTGCGTATAATTCAGGGATTGGGGTTGGTATAATCTGGGGTTTTTCTTCCGCACTGGGCCTGGATCGGTCGAATTCAGACCCCCTATGCTTGTGCAGTTTGCAGGCAACTTTACAGCTCTGTGATGTTTTTGTGCTTTGCAGTCATTTTCTGCTGCTCTGCTGCCAAGCTTCGCAATTAACTGGAATGTACAAACATTTCTCCTGGGTTTGACAGGAGCAGAGACCTGTCTGTATGCTGAAGGTCATGTGAGAAGTTTCGGCAGGGTGCACTGTCTGAAGCGACAGCCTCCTGACATCCCCCTTGCAACCCAGTGTGCTCATTCTAGATGTTTTCTGACCATAGTTTGGCTGCTCTCAGTGTTTATTTTGGAGCTGGAAACTATACCCAAAAGGAGAGCGGTGTTTTTATTACCCAGCGGGAGGCTGAGCCTGCGAATCGGATCTGATCTGACTCACCACTGTAGGAGAGAAAACAAGCACATCCTGAGGCTTGATCCAAGTGTGGAGTCCTTACCTAAACCCCCAGCCCCAGGGAACTCCAAAAGCTGGGGTTTGGCAATCCTTGAGTCTCTGAAGAGTTATCCAGAGACTTCTTCCCATGCAGTCAGCGTTTCAGTGAGGAGGCTTCCTATAGCAATAGGGGAAGATAAGCATTACTGGAATTTTGCATAATTACATGTAGTTTGAAGTGGGGCTCTTTGTAAACAGTGTTCCCCTTCTGGTTTAAAGTACAGTTCTGGTTTATAATCCTTTTTAATTTTCCTAATGCATGACAGCGTATATTGGAGGATGTATGGTGTATGCTGACTGATCTTACAGATCATATAAAAGGTAAAATACTAAGAATTATTCATATCTAAGTTACAGCTAAGTAAGGGCAAAGTAACTCCAGCGGCAGACATTGATACTGACTCATACCAAAGGAGCTACTCGGGGTTGTACATCTTGACTGTCAGGTCCTCACGGGGGGAGATAAGTTTGAAAATCTCAGCCTTAACTTCTGTGCATGTCTGCCCTTTGTGCCAATGGCCTAAAAATAATTTCTCTGTCTTTGTTAAAGCAGTTTCACATCTACATATGAAAGTCACTATAAAATGTAAAGTGTATTGTTACTGTTCAGTGCAGATAATGTTGACTTTGAAAGCAAAACCTATTCACTTTTCACCATTCAGAAAGATGATATTGAAAGAGTACTAAAATAGGGCTTAACTGAAGGTAACACGAAAGCTATGAAGGGGGCTCCAAGGGAAGTGTTATGCTTTCTCCTCTGTTACAGACAAAGGTGAATGAACAGCAAGATTAGCAGGAAGTTATATTTTAATGCTGGAGACATAAGAAAAAGATTCGTCTGAAAACAAAGTCTCTAGTCAGCAGGATGAATAAAATGCTGGGTTTCTTAAAAAAATAAGAGTTCCCAATAATAAAAATAAAATAAAATAAAATCAAGCCTCTGTTTTTGTTGCAATATTTAGTCTTCTGCTCTTCTGAACACCGAAGCTCAGAAGTTACATGTCAGCAGACAACGTCTCCACCTATAGTTAAAAGGGTAGGTTGGTTCCAAGATGTGATATGACAGACGTGTGTAATATTGTGTAATATTGCACAGGGGCTATTTTCTCTTTCTAAAAGCCATACTGTATAGTACTGAACTAGTTTTGCTAGTCCCTCTGATGGATACAAAGTGCAAAGTGGTATCCACATGGCCCTATGGAAGTATAACATCACATTCTTCCAGCTTATACAAGTTTAATGGCACTGAATTAGCATGGGCTGCCCTTTGGTGCTAATTCTTTCTGCACTCAGGGGGTTAAAGGAGCTTCATACTATCCAGATGTTCAGTGGCTCCTGCAAATGAAAGATTAGCAATTTTTGCAACTGCTGCTCTTTCTTCTGCTCCCTTTTTAAAGCTGATATTTTCCTTAAGAACTTGCTTAGTATCTGAGTCAGAGGAATCTCTTCCCTGAGGTAAATCAATCAATAGGCTGCACAAGAAAAGGAACAAAATGTAGAGGAGGCAGGCCTGAGTTGTATTAATTTGTTTACAGGAATTGCCTTCTAGGGACCAATATATTCGTCCCAGGGTTTCATTTTCCTCTGTGAAACAGGAATCAAACACAGCATTATTTCAGGGTATCAAAATAATAATAATAAAAAGGAGCCCAAATTTCTTCCAAAACCCCCATCTTTTTTAGTGCTAGTGAATAAGTGCCCCTTTTAATTTTTCAGATTAGACTATAGGTAAGTGATGCAGGTATCAGAAATACAGCTATCTTAACTCCCACCTGCCACCAACAAGGCTTCCTGGAGAGAAATAGGAAAAGTAGCCAAAATGAATTCCAATAAATAAAGGCCACTTTAATATCTACTAAGCCTGTCTTTTGTATACATAGGTTTACTCAGGTTCCTGCTGCTGCAAGAGCTGTTCAAGCATGGAATAAGTAGAGTTCCAATGAGACAAAACCTTCTGCCTCAGCTGGCATTTAACAACCTGTTTTCTTGCTGCAGCTCAGCCAGAATTTTTCTAACCTTAACAGAATTGCTAGATTTCACATCTTGCTCTAATATGTACTTTTCCAGGGCTCTGGTTATCGTACAGGAAGAAATGAATCGTCTGAAGCAGAAAGCGATGTTGGATGTGTGTTACTAGGACCGTGACTGTGCTTCGTGAAACTCCCCTAATGAAGACATGCAACAAGCTGCTCTTCCGGTTCTTCCTCTGCCTTTCATGGAGTTCAGAAACATACTATGCCTGGCAACAAACTCCTTCTTGTATACCTCCACCAGCTTCCACAGGAAAACTAGGTGGAGATACTAGCACCTCATATTACTAAAGCCAATTTGGGGGCAGGCTGGTAATTAGTTAGTTGAAGAAAGTACTGGCTTAAACTCCTGACTACCTGAATTAATTGCTTATTAAATTTAATGGGCACTGATATGTTTGTGTGACATTTATTCTCAGGGCCCTGAGGTCACTACCAGCCTGAGTCTCCATGCCCATCCTCCCCGGGGCTCCCCCTGGCCCTGCCCATTGCTCCAAAATAGTGAGGGTTCTAGATCTCATAACCCCTTTGCCTACAAGGGACACAGAACAGTTTGGGACCATCAGTGGGGTAAAAGGAAAGATGCACTTTGAGTAAAAGGGTTTTACCACAGCAGAGGACTCAGTTATGGACTTCCAAGGATTTCAGCATGGCCCATCAGAGATACACCTTTGCAGCCTGAGGCACACAGGTAGGTTGTGAATGTTTCAGGTCTGGCATGGATCACGTGCAGGGTGGGCTGTGGCACACAGGGACCAATAGGTCACACATGCACTCACCTGGTACTGCTCTGGGAGGGGAAGTTGTTGGCAGGGAGGCAGTTGTGTGCTGGGGTTGAGTCCCCAGCCATAGTGAAAAGGAGCTGCAGAACAAGGCAAACAGGTGAAATACCAGTCTCTTTGCAGAAAAATCTCCAAACTTTACCGGACTTCATGACATACAAGAATTTCTCCTTTGCTCATGGAGGCAGTAACTGCCTCATTCTTTTTCACAACCGAATAAAGGATCTTGAAATCTGGGAATGGAGCAAAAGAGGAGAAAGAGAAGAGGGGAAAAAAATCAAAAGTAAAAACCAAGCATCTTCCATCAATTTCACCAATGTGAGCATCTCAAGGGATGGAAGAGCTGATTCTCTAGGACTTCTACTTAACTCTCATATCCTCTCATCTTTGACATGTTAGTGTCCGGCTATGCTTATGTGTTTTGAGGACATCCATAGAATTTTATTGTGAATTTTATTTTATTCATCTGTTCAGCAATAATTTTTGCCAGACATGGTCCAGTTGCGTACATTTGTCTCTTTTAAGCAAATGTTTGATTTTAAGTCTGGGAGGTACTACATCCCAACTCAAACAAAAGCAAAATCTCAGCAAGAGGAGACATAAACCTTAACATGTTACTTTCTTCTAGCATGAGATATCCTGAAAGCTGCTTTTGTAAACCTCGGGCTTTGGGAAGGTGGAGGGAGCTTCAATGGCTGGTTAAGAGATTCCTGTCTCTTACCACTGCAGCAGAAGCAGCAGTTTGTGGATGCAGCAGGAAAGAGTTACAGCAAAGGGGGCAAGGAGCAATGGAGAAAGTTAATGATCAGATCAAAGAATCCCACTCTTGAAAACTAATAGCATTACCTCTGTGTTAGTAAGGCCTACAAACTCAATCAGAGCATAGCAAGTGGGAGAGTACGATACCTGGCACCACAACCTAATTCGGGAATTGTGCACTACAGCGACGAGAGGCAGGTATTTGGAGGGCACTGAATCAGCAGTGATGACAAACTCACCACAGAGATTCTGCTGATCTATCAGACTGTAGCTGCTGTTGCCCAAGCAGCTAGCTCAAATCCAAGGCTGTGTGGGTTGTTCCCATTAGGGTGAGAAAAGCATGACATTCCTACTATTTTGGATATAGCTCCTTTTATTTTACAGAAATGCATGAGGTCTTGCTTCCCAGAGCACGGGCAGACAACCAGACAACAGGAGCCTGTTTCACTTTTTACGGTTCCTGGCTTCTTTTAGTCGGCATTCAGTCCCCAAACTCTCTCTCCAGGTAGCTGTTTTGTTTCAGGGCCACATTAGTAGTGCTCTTGCATCTGTCTTGTTTTACCTCACTGACTCTTCCCTCTGTTGCTCTGGTCTTTCTGCTGTTTCTCAGAGACACTGAATTACAGCCCAGTGTATCAGCCCACAGTTTGCTGTGCCAGCCACCAGGGACATCGATTTGTTTTTAGCTAATGTGGCTTTGTGCAAATTTTACTTATTTTTGTTTTGGGGAATGGGCCTTCTCTATCAGATCCCTGATATCACAAAAGGGCACTTGTGGACACACTACTGCTATCTGAAAAGAAGGTGGAAGACTAGTCCCATCAATTGAAATTCAGTCTATCTTGTGAGAGTAGCTTAAAGCTCTGCAGGTTCACTAAATAATTTTTTTCTGCCAGCTGTCCAGTGAAACAAGTCTCTTGCCCCAGTAGGAAACATGTACTTGAACCTCAAGCCACTGTCAAGAGATGACTTTATAACCATCACTACCTTGTAGGCTTCAAATGCAAATCGAATATTCGCAAGACCAAATAGTCTCTCGGAAAGACCAGGTACGACGTGAGTTCATCCCATAGAACAAGCCTGTGCAATTCAGAAAATATTTCGGGGCAATCAAATTCTACAAGGAAGCCATGGTCACTAGAAAACGTCACAACCTCACCTCTTCCCCACTCCTCCTCTCCCCTGTACAACGGGAAACCACTTTCTCTCTCTGACACTCTATCCCTATTTATATTTCCCTTCTGCCACTCAGCTCAGCAATAATTCCACAGCACACTGTGTTCTTTGAGTCCGGTTGGCCTTGGATCACACTGTCCAAGGCATCAAACAAAACACCACCAGTGGACACCTCAGGGCAGGAACAGTATCTCTGCCACGTCAGAGGAGTTACCATAATTCAGGCAATAAGAATGAGAGTACCAGGAAGAAAAGTCACCTTGGCTGTCCAGCTTCTTCTCTCCTTGAACTCCAATGCCTTCTTGGCTTTTGAAATAATGTAGCAGAGAAAGCTGGTCTCCCAGGCACTGAGTTTCTTCTGCTGGGCTCTAGCCAGCTGCTCTCTTTGCCTGCTTTCTCTCTTCATTGACAATTTATTGGCTGCCCTACACCTATTTTTTTTTTCCTCTTAAATTTTCTCTTTTCTGGGCAAGCCTTATACTTGACTCACCTGCTCGTATATTTCCTCTGTACTTGAGCAAGAACATGTCAACAGCAAGCAAAAAAAAAAAAAAAAAAAAAGAGCTGTCCCTCACAGAACCTGCCACGGTGCCACGGCTCTGCCTGTTAACATCAAAATACAGCATGCTTGGGAAATGAAACCACTCTTCCATTTCAGTGCTACCTCCTGCTTGTACCTTTATACTTATTTGGATCATCTCAGAAGGCTCTGGAGGATGGTCTCAAACATCCCTGCCTCCCAGCTCACCGGTAGCCTCTCCTTGCGCTAGGCTCTAAGCTCAGTTTCCCTATTCCCCCTTCCAGTTGCTATGCCCAGCGGCTCCCATGGGTATTCATTTCTATGCTCGGCTTCAGAAAGCATGTTTAAAATCACTTTACATTTAAATTAGCTAAGGGCCATAATGTTTGGATTATGACTAAAGACCAAGTGTGTAGTAACTCTTTCCTCTCCTTTGAAATTCAACATCTAGATTATGGAAAGATGGATTTTTTCCCTCTCCGGCTCTGCTTTCATCCTTTCTCTCAGCAGGTCCTCATGTCCAGCGCCAGTAGGAATAAACAGCCTGTCCGTGCTTGGGACTAATCAGGACTGGCCACAGGATGTCACTATTACTCCACAAACATACTAAGAGTGAGGTGTTTGTTTATAGAAGGGCAGGGTCTGATCTTTAATTGTCTGGAACTCATATTTTGCCAGCGTGCTCAGCTCTGGTGTGGTACTTCAGGATACACATCCTGATGCTCCTCAACAGAGCCACAAGCCCGTGTAGGATTTGGCAATGTGTACTAAGATGCAACTTTTGTGCATGTGTGTATGTGCACACACTAGCTTCAATTTGCCCTAAATTTACACAGCTCTTGGATTTCACCTTGGATATGGGATTCAAACGACCGAAGTCAGCCAAGGATTGCTTTGTTTCAAGCCAAAATCACATTAAGCCTCTAAGTATCAAATGGTTCCCTGTAAAACCTTAAATCAGCCTAGGTCCCCTCCAACTCAGTCTAGGCTCGTAAAACTTATGGTAAAATTCAGTTTCAAGTTCATAACAAAACCCAAAGGCGGGTTTCAGGTTCACTTTTGGATTTTGTTCTGAACGTCTGCCTAGCTCTGCTCAATGCAAGGTCACACAGACTGGGTGGGGGAAAGACTTTTAAAAACGTTTCCATTCTCCAAAACAGAGATAAGCACATGACTGTGAGCTGGTGCAACTGTGGGGTGAAAATTCAAGTGCAGCAGCAGACAGAAATGTCCATTCAGGAGAAGTAAATCTTCATAAACGCAGACAGAATCCAGGTGAAGTGAAAGGGTCAAAAGAAAACTTCCTCATCCTGGGAAGCTGACTATCAACATGTCAGCATAAGGACCCTTGATCTCCTCTCCCGCTCGCCTCTTCAGCACCTTGTCCGTTCCTCCTTGTTTCCAGAGATGTATGAGCTGCTGTGCCTCAACTCTGATGTCTTGGGGAACCTCCAGCTCCCTCCCATGCCAATAAATTTTACTATTCACATCTTGTTCACAAAACATCCCAATTCACCAATTCCAATGTGTCCTCTGGTTGCGTATTATCCTTGACTTGCTGAATTCTGAGAACTTTTTCCATGTTTACACCTCACTATATTGAATTCAAGGGGTTTGTAGTTATTGGTACCAATTATTTTTTTCTGGAAAAGCATTATAAAGATTCAGATATAACTGGCAACTCAAAAAAACCACACGTGTACAAACACTATTATGTTCTTAATTTATGCCTCTCTGCAAAACTTGGGTGATAGACTGAGGTTTCTCTTACAATTTCAAAACCTTTTTGGTAGCAGTGGGCATAATTTTTACCCTTTGGATAATGAGGTAACTAAATCACCAGAGATAGTCATATCCTATT
>NW_009648712.1:2842447-2880313 GCF_000708025.1 Charadrius vociferus | reverse complement strand
GTTCTGTGATGGGTAACAGGCAGCAGGTAACGTGTGGAAAAGAGACTTCTACAGAAGATGAATTCAGGCAGACCTATCTAAAAATATCCTACCTAGGCAGACTTTATGAAAGTTAGGAACGTTATTTTGGGAACTGAACTTCACTGGTATGACCTTGGTGGGCTAAGATCAGTTGGACAAAGGCCATTAGAAAAATCTAAAAGAGGATTTATTTGGTTTCTGTGAAGCAGAAATATAAAAATCTGAAAAAGTGGAGAGTTTCTACCTTATCAGAGGTGGAGTGTGTCCACAACTCTTATTTTGTGTTTGTCTTTTTCTGTAGTCTCAGTGCCCTGTCACCAAGTCCCATGGGCTTTAACAATAAACCTCAGACCTTGTCATTTGCTAAATCTCGCTGTCTAACTTGAAGGACTCTTGATTTGAACTTTGCCTGTTTACCTACTGCTTTTTGTGCTGTCTCCTGCCACCAAGAGATAGAAGGAAACATCATGCATCTAGAAGACTTCCCTTCCAATTCCAGCTTCCAGCCAGAAACCAATGGACCAGGGAGGAGGCTGCTATCTCTAGGGAGCAACTGCTGCTCAAGCTTGGCAGAATTACAACTGTCCACCTGAATTTGATTGCTAGCAAGCTTCCTTTTCAACCTTCTCCCTTTCTGTTGGTTTGTATATCTGCTTAGGCACAGAAACTGAGCTATTGAAACAGCTACAGCTACAGTACGATGAGAAACCTTGAGCCAGGCTGGTCCAAAGCTACACAGGTAATGAGTTAAAGAAAGTGGCTGTTTACACATTTAATGAGGTAGATATGAACCTTGTATTTTTCATGTTATTATGGTTACCATCAGTCTGGGAAAGATTTTGTCACAGAGTTGGCTGGCTGGGCTAGTTTCAGTTACACTGAAACAGCCGAAGTGGCATAGTTTGCCCTAGAAGCTGGGTGAAAGAACAGCTGGTAAATACCTATACTGAACTCTGTGCTCCCATGGCTGTATTGCTAACACCACTGGAGACAGCTAGCTTAAAGCTAACTGGAATATATCTCATGATCTGGCTTGTCATGTCCTCAGCCTACCTCTACTTTGCTCCAGAGAGGCAGCCTACTACTACTGGTCCATACAAGTAGCAGTTTCTATCTCCTCCACCCCAATACCAGTTCAGTGCTGGGAGAAGGAGAGGCTCCAGCCTCCACAGCACTCTTCCCAACACTCCCTTCAGCTCCTGGGCTGTCCCCACAGGGAGGCACATACCACACACCATTTACTCTTTGTGCAGATATGGAAGGTCAAGGTAGGTCAGCAGACAGCACGAAGAGGTTGGGCACACAGGCCAGCTCATATTTCCATTGTTTAAGAAATTAATTTTTAGACATACCTGTGGTTCAATTAATAAGGTAGATCTATGTCATATCTTATTGTCATTACCAATGATAAATGATTGTGAAGCCGCTATCACAGGGAGTTGCATCATCTGATCAGAACAGAGCCTCACCAGTGTAATCCACCTGTCTGATAGACCAGGCTGCTCTATTTTTGTGTTCATCTCTCATTTTTTCATGCAAGTACTTTCTGTGACAAGAATCTTCATCTAAAGAACCCGGTCTCCAGCTCTTTATCCGTAAGTTTTGCATCTAATACCATGTTCTTTATATCTGAGCTGCAGCTCTCAGAGCAATAGAGACATGTGGATGCATCCAGCAACTCCATTCCCTTTCTATCTGTCCAGTTGCAGTGATGATTCCATCAATTTAGATTAGACTCAGGAGTCATAATTTGCATAACTTACACTTGTTATTCTTACTCACATCACACAAAGAGCATAGTGTACATGGAGGTACATCAGTACATCAAGATGCTTCTGAGACCTCATTTCTCCAGAGGCAAGCATGGCAGTTCAGGTTAGAAATCACTGCACTGAAGCCAATTGGTTACAGCAGAGATGTAAACAAAATTGGACTCTTACTCCTTCCTTAGCAATTGCTGAGTCTCAACCACTACACTTGGCATTTTACGTTGTGCCTTTAGACACGCGCCATAATATTTGAGTTAAATGTCTCATTTCCTCTTTTTTGTCTATCTTAGACCTCTCTCTGTGCTTTACACCTTAAAATTGCCTTGCAGATACTAATGTATGGCTGTATGCTTGTACCCTGATACTAGAGGTCAATGAGGAATAAGGACACCTGTCAAATATGTATTATCTGCCTCGTCTCTTTTAGCTTTGGGAGTAGCAGAGCTGGTTTGAGGTATCAGAAGAAAGCACAGCAAGATTTTTTAAAATCAGTCTGAATGCATACATGGTCAGAGAGCTTTCAGGTGGCACTTCAGCACGTAAGGGTTGAATTGATTTTCTTTGGTTTAGCCATTCAAGTCACAAAACTGGTTAAATACAAAGGTAATGATTTTACAATGTATCCACTAGATGGTAGCCTATCCTTATCCTTTGTATTTACCAATTACATGACCAATGATCCATCTCAAGAAATCTCATTGTGTATATTTCTGCCGTCAAGGAGATACTTGCCCAGTGGATCCTAGCATATGAGCAGGGAAATGCAACTCAAAAATTCCTCCTTGTCATAAAAGCACTTACCCACTGTCTCAGTTCAGATCTGGCGGAGGTTTTAGTGATCCTTGGGAAGTACCCAAGTAGTATAACCTAAATAATCCTGGCATCTGCAGTTACGTTCTTTTCATTACTTCAAATTCAGAACAGTCATTCACATTGGTCAACACAGTGGTTTTCCTGCTTATGCTGATACCTAAAATTAGGATATTTCTCATTTAAAACAGCTTTTCTAGAGCGTGATTAGCCTTTTACTAAAGGTCAGATTCTGTACAGAAAATCTAAGAAGTTTTTCTGCATAACATTTTTGAAAGAGATAATCAATAGTAGGTCAATGTGTAAGTCTTTCTCTGAGCCCTCCTGAAAAGATCAGGATAGTCATGAATTTTTGTGTCTTCTAAGCAAAATGCATTTATTTGATCCATTTTTTCCCAATACAAATAAGAAAAGAGAGAGAGAAAGGGAGAGAAATACATTATTAAGAAGTATCATCCCTCTTCACAATAGTATCTATGTACCAACAAAAAGAAATACAATCGCCAAGGACTTTAAAGAAGAATTGAAAACAATGAAGATTACAGTATTTTGTGTTGTGTGTGGCATACACTGGTTGAAATAAAAGTATGCCACACAGCAGCTTTTCTGCTGTGCATGCCTCTCATCTCTGTCCTCGCAGTGCTGCCAGGTAGGAGGTCGCAGAGAGCAGCAGGTGTTTGACAGACCTTTCACTTTAATGACGTTATATCAACATGCCACAAAATGCCGCAGCTACCTCTAATTAGCTGCATAAGCATTTTCTACTCATATATATATATAAAAATATCTCCCCAGCAATTGCACTCCAAGCTGGTTCCACCAGCCTCTGTGAGGGACTGCAGATGTGTCTGAAGATCAAGGCTCTCCAAGGCAGTTGACAGCTCTCAGATACTGAACTTGAAGGTATTCAGGTGAAAACTTGGGACAGAAGACACCTCGGAGAGCCAGCATGAGCCCTGACTTCTGTCCAACGCAAGGAGGTGACCATCAACCATTACAGCGTGGCACAGATTGCAGGCTATTCTTAGCCTTGAAAGCACACTGTCTAGATACAAGGATATTTCTAGAGCTGTTGTGTCATGAATTTCTCTCCTAAAACTTTTAAAAAAATAATAAAAGTTAACAGAAGCCTAATTGGCAGGATTCCTATGTGTAGATCTGGAAGTACATTTACACCCTAAATTGTTTTTACTCAGCAACTGAAAATGCTTCCCTAGTTTCTGCATCTCATTTGTATGATACACGGCAGTTAATAGAACACTTAGGAGAGTTATTAAAAACGCTCATTCCATACCATCTTTGCCATTTTTATATTATACCAAGGGGAGTGAAGCTTACTAATGCAATACTAAAGCCCTTCAGAGTTCTGACTACTGTACTTTTCTTGCGTGGTTCACGTACCATGAGTTCATATAATGTGGTCTGAATGAAAAGAAGACAAATAAAATACGGAAGGTCTCCTCTGACTTCAACTTGTGCTTGATCATTCAGCCAAGACCAAGTGGAAAAGAAGCTGACCAGAAGCACAGGGCGTGTCCTTCTATATTCATCTGTAGAAAGGCAACTATGGTTAAATATTACAGATTAATGATAAGGTATTTGTGCATTACCTTTTGTGGAGGGTTGACCTTGGCTGGCTGCCAGGTGCCCACCCAGCTGCTTTCTCACTCCTCTTCCTCAGCAGGACAGGGGAAGAAAATAAGATGAAAAGCTCATGGGTCGAGAATAAGGATAGGGAGATTGCTCAACAATTACTGTCACGGGCAAAACAGACTCAGCTTCGGGAAGATTCATTTACTTTATTGCCAATTAATAACAGAGTAGGATACTGAGAAATAAGAAACAAACCTAAAACCATCTTCTTCCCCGCCGTCACCTTCTTCCCAGGCTCAACTTCACTCCTGACTCTTCTACATCCTCCTCTCCTCCAAGTAGTGCAGAGGAATGGGAGTTACACTCAGTTCATAACGCGTCATCTCTGCCACTCCTTCCTCCTCACGCTCTACCCCGATTCAGCTTGGGGTCCCTCCCTCAGGATACAGTGCTTCATTAATTTCTCCAACATGGGTCCTTCCCACAGGCTACAATTCTTCAAGAACTGCTCCAGTGTGCATCTTTTCCAGGGGATACAGTCTGTCAGGAACAGACTGCTCTAGTGTGGGTCCACCATGGGCTGCAGTCCCTGCCAGAAAACCTGTTTCTGCATGGGCTTCTCTGTGTGGGCTACAGCTCCTGCCAGGAGCCTGATCCAGCTTGAGCTTTCCATGGGCTGCAGCCTCCTTCAGGACATGCCTGCCTGCTACAGCATGGAGTCCTCCATGGGTTGCAGGGTGGATATCTGCTCCAACATGGTCCTCCATGGACTGCAGGGGAAGATTGTGTTTCACCATGGTCTTTTCCAGGGGCTGCAGGCGAATCTTTGCTCCAGCAGCAAACATTTACCTTTTCATCACATCAAATAAAACTCCACATCTTTCTGCATTTAGGATAATTATAGAGTTGCTCACCCTGCTGGACTAAAAAGCATCCCTACTTGTTCTCCTTCTCCTCTGCCTCCGATGCAGAGACATTACAGGCCTTATTGCTGCTCCTGGATAATTCACAGTCTGAAGGACTGTCTCCTTCATTTCCTACATCCCCTGCCAGGGATATCAAAATCCCAGAAGAGAATAAAATGGAGAAATGCAGCCAATTGCAAAATGTGCTCATCAGTTGTTAAATTTTAAGTGCTAATATCTGACACAAGAAAATGGAAGTCTGTGTAGTGTGATCTCAGGCATTTTGTACTGGCACATGAAGAATGCAGCTATGCTGATGTTTAAGGAGAAGTCCCCAAGCAGCACTGTTGATCATTTAATGAAAAGTTCTGCTTGGAATTTAATTGCCTCTAAAAGAAAAATAGTTGAACACTATCCTGATTTTTAAAGAGAGGAAAAGAAAGTAGAGATTACACAGTCCCACAATAAGCATCAATCATGCTCATGCTGCAGCTACAGCATTCTGTACACCCAGTTTTTGAAAGGATATGGCAGAGGCAGGAAACAAGATGAATAGGAGCCTGATGTGGTTTCTGTATGAAAGGAACCAAAGAGAATGGGACAGTTTAGCACAGAGAGATGAATAGGAACAGGCAAACTGCTGTACTTAGAGTAGTATGTTATAAAGAAGGAAAATGACATGCTCATAGTTATCATAGAGTACAGTGAATTATTCTGAAAGGCTGGTGAAAGGAAATACCTTCTACATACCCTGCAATTAATCTTGTTGTATCAAGATAATATCAGTGTAAATTCCTGGTATGATCCAAAAGAGGATGCTTCAGATAGTCCAGCTCCTGATCTGAATCTGAACTTTATAGCTAGAATGAGCTTGAACGTATCTGTTAAAAAGTATTAAGACTTGTCAGAGAGAGACTATATGTTGCAGAAACAAATGACATCTGTACGCAAATGACACCTGTATTTCATGTTTATCTGTTTCCCTACATTATACATAAAAGTCATCGTTCCCATTTAGCATAACATCACTTATCAATGAAGTCTGAAAAGAGAATGCCATTTCAAAGGAAACCTTTGCCCTTGACAGTGGCTGCAGAGGCAGCTGTAAATGGTTAAGGACTTACTTGCCTAAGGAGGTCCTTGGGGTAGAAGCTATTCTTCAAATTGGTATCTTATTTCATCCAAAATAATGTAGAAGGGTCAGCAAAGCCTAAATCCCAGCGCTTACGCAAACCCTGATAAGTAGCAGGCAGCATTGTGCTGTGCAGTGTGGACAGCTGCACCCATGTGCTCATTACATGCCATTGATCAGGACATTAGGAACTCCCCAGAAGAACCCACATCAACAAAAATTTCCACCTTGTTAAAACAGAAGGCCAGTCCCCCTTCCTCCGGTGATCTTTCACCCCAGTGTTGGCATGCCAGCAGGACTGCACAAGAACATCCTCTTACCAGAGCAAATTGCAAAAGATGGTGTGCAATCAATAATGGTTTGGATTAGGGATAGCTACAGTGGGGGAAAAGAAAACTCCCACTGCAGACAAGCTCCAGCTGAGATCCATGAGGCATTCAAAGTGGGCCAGGAAGTTTTATTGGTAAGGCAGGTCAATCAACATGTAATTGATTTTAATTAGCACTCTCTTAAACTCTTCACATGCAGCCAGCTGTTAGCTCCATCACTAGCAGGTGAATTTCATATAAAAAAAAATTATGTACAAAATACCTCCCTGCAACATGAAAACTTGAAAGTAAATTATTTCTAAGCTGGTCTTTAGATGTAGAAACTTTAACCAGTTGTTCATTCGTATGAAGGCAACCATTCTAGCATCACTGGCAGCTGGATTTTTAAGGTAGCTTTTCATCCTTGGGGGGCTAATGATCATTAAATAATGACATATAAACCCAAACCACATTGTGCTGGATAATCTTTCTGCAACCAGACAGTTACATCCACATAACACAGTGATGTGACTATTGATTACATTACAGGCTAAGCCACGGCTATTTAATTAATTTCTGCTGAAGTCTACTGGGTAATTTGCTGAGGAGTGTTCTGCAGGAAGCACTGTGGCAGCTGCTATATGTTGACTTCAGGGCTGGTAACTTTGATAGTGACCAGCAGCTGTTCCCTGGGAACCTGGGAGGATGCTAGAAAATATAGGATTTCTGCAGGAGTGTAAGAGACATCTCATGTCTTGGTGCACTCTGGTTGAGATTTACTCATGGGCCAAATCAGGTTGAAAATCTGCTGCTAAGGTAACTCTGATTTAAGCACCCATTTCTTCTGCCTTAAGTGGTTTCTTTTGCCCTCACATTCCCTGCTTGTCTCCTCCATCTCATATGCTCTTCTCGGTTTCTTTTCCCACAGCACAATGATACAGGGAAGTGCTATTCCATACAGCAC
Source organism: Charadrius vociferus (assembly GCF_000708025.1). Lineage (NCBI taxonomy): Eukaryota > Metazoa > Chordata > Aves > Charadriiformes > Charadriidae > Charadrius > Charadrius vociferus. The sequence goes on along the minus strand of NW_009648712.1, from coordinate 2,872,811 downwards.
CTTGTTATATGCTTTCCCATACTACAGGTGAGGAGGTGATGCCCTAAAGTGAAGGTCCCTAAGCATGTACAAGTACCTTGGCTCTATTGATTACAGCAAGATTTATAAACTAAATCCATTTAAAAATTCATGCAAGGTTTTAGAGCTGCAGCCATCAGCACCAAAGTCCCACATTTAGATCATCCAGTCACCACCTTTCAGCCCCTGTCTCAAACCCTTTAGGAGTTTTCTATGCAGAAGTGTCTACATCTTCAGTTTTAATTTCATTAAGAGCCTTGAAGGGCTGCCCTCAAGCACTTTACTCTTGACAGAACTGAGCAAGTTGGCACCAATTTCATGCATCAGCCTGGCTGTTGCTCATGAAGCAGACGTTTCTCTACACCTCTCTTCTTTGCATGACTCAACACAAAAAGCGCTCCGAGTGCCAGCAGCAAGCTGGATGCTACAGAAAGGCCACTCAGAGAGCAGCCTGGGTGGTTAGGGCACCGTTCCCTGTGTTGCTTTTCCAAGGTGTGAGCTGTCAGGGGGAGACAGAGGGATAATCTCTTCCTCTGCCAGAGAAAACTTGGAAGCAGCCTTGAGACAACCAGGTGATGGCAGAGTGAAGGGGGAGAAGAGCGCTCCTTCCCTCCTGGGGAAGCAGTCCCACTTGACATCAAGTAATTACGTGTGAAACAGGTCTCAGAGAGAGAGGAAATCCTAATCTCAAGGAGTATCCCTCAATGAGGGATGGCCCCAAATGCAGGTCTTTCTTCCAGCAAACACCTCACTAGTTGAGTTTATGGTAAAGGTGCATCCCATGCAAAAGGAATGGCCACAGTAGGATGGGGAAGGAGCAGATGTGAACAACCCTATGCACAGGGCCCTTCACCAGCTGGTAAAAATGACCATTCAGATCCCCACAGGCAGCCAAGGAAATGGTACAGAGATTGCTCCCAGGGACCAGAGCAGGACAGCATCTGTGCTGCACAAGAAGGACCAGATCCTCACTGGTCTTAGAGAGGCTCCAGTGCTCAATTGCAGGGGACAGATGAGGATTTGGGCTTGTAAGGGGGCAAAAAAATTCTTTGTAGCATGAAATAGCGTGCCTTCTTCCTGGAGCGGGTTGGACACTGCTCTGACATCTCTTGAACAGAGGCCAGGTCTTCTGGGCCACTGCGGACCCCGTTCTTCCCTTGGTGTGCTGAGACCCTGTGTTTGCTGCAGGGGAAGCATGGGTCACCAAACCCAGGGCTGCAGATGCAGCCCAGACCTCAGGACTGGGACCACGAAGGAAAAGCATGGTGTCAGAGCGGGAGCCCTTCTGTGCTCTCCCAGCAGGAGCTTGGCCGCTTTGGACCTTCGCTGGTGGATATTTGGATGCTACAGAGAGCTACTGTCCCACGTTCTGAAAATTCATATTTGATCCCAGAGCTATGTACCTGGGTCCCGAGGAGCTTCCCATGCCCTTGGCATGCAGAAAGTCTGCACTGGAGCTGTGGGTTCGTCCTAAGCCTCAAGCTGGAATGACTGAACCACTTCTCTTCCTTTTCGACTCACTGGAGACAAGAGAAAAATGAGTTTCAGACTCAGCATTTAGTGCTCAGGCAGCCCCTGAGTTGTCATAGATTTAATTCAGGTACATCAATAGTCCACAGACTAAATTGCATCAAATATCTAGGACTACTGAGGAAAGGTAGCTGGCATTTTTTCACATTTTTATGCGTTACAAAAATACAAAATTTCACAGAAAAAAAGTCACTTTGGTAAAGCTTTTCCCATTCTTTAGGGGTAAAAGAAATTGTTCATTTTCATTTGTCAAGTTTTCCTTCTTGTTTTTCAATGTGATGCAGTAATGGATTATGCAGGCTTCATCCCAGGCATGCAATAATTACTCTGTGGATGAAGGTTTTATAGTCAGGGCATTTAATTGGGAACTTTTCACACACACTCATTTTCAAATACATAAATAAATAATCTCAGAAGGAGTTAAACTCAGTAAGTACTAGTAGCTAAATTAAACTTGCATATTTCTGAATTTCACAGTCCCATTGCCTGAGGAAAGAGTAAGAATCATAGAATCATAGAATACCAGGTTGGAAGGGACCTAAGGGATCATCTGGTCCAACCTTTCTTGGCAAAAGCATGGTCTAGACAAGGTGGCCCAGCACCCTCTCCAGCTGAATCTTAAAAGTGTCCAGTGTTGAGGAATCCACCACTTCCCTGGGGAGATTATTCCAGTGGCTGATTGCTCTCAGTGTTAAAAATTTTACTCTGGTGTCCAGTCAGAATCTCCCCAGGAGTAACTTGTACCCACTACCCCCTAGTCTTTTCCATGTAACACCTTCTTTGTAGCCACCCTTCAACTACTGGAACATGGTAATAAGATCTCCCCTAAACCTTCTTTTGTCAAGGCTGAACAAACTCAGTTGTTTCAGCCTTTCCTCAAACAGCAGGCTTCCCATTACTTTGATCATTTTTGTGGCCCTTCTCTGAACCTTCTCCTGCCTGCCCAAATCTTTTTTCATAGCAGGGACCAAAACTGACCATGGTGTTCCAGGAGTGGCCTGACAAGCACTGAGTAGAGTGGGATAGTGACTTCTTTATCTCTGCTGGTGATGCCCTTGTTGATGCAACCCAACATCCTGTTGGCTTTTTTTGCCGCAGCAGCACACTGTTTACTCATATTAAGCTTGTTGTCCACCAGGACCCCCAGGTCTCTTTCCACAGAGCTGCTCCCCAGCTGGGTAGATCCCAACCGGTGCTGCACTCTTGGATTATGTTTTCCCAGGTGCAAGATCTTACACTTGTCCTTGTTGAACTTCATAAGGTTCTTGTTAGCCCACTCTTCCACCCTATCCAGGTCTTCCTGTGGGGTGGCTTTCCCTTCTGAAGTGTCCACTTCCCCACTCAGTTTGTTTTCATCATTTGGTAAGAGAGTGTGAGACATTATAAAGTGGCAGAAAAATACTGAATTGGTTGGAAAAGCTGCCTTTCCCCTTTTGGTGCTAGCACTTGCTGTGACAGCACCCAGCAGAGCTTGGCTTTGGTACCAGAATGCCATTAAAATGTAATTGCTACAAAGGTGACCAGTCTGATAACATGGATCCAAGTTGTGGTGACTTTTTTTCCCTGACCATGGAAGAGAAGAGAAGCACTTAACAGAACCAAGCTGAAATGAAGAGGCCAGGTCCATGGTCCAGGCCAGATTGGAAGAAAGGATGAGGTTAAAAGCTATGTTGTGTGAGATCCATTTTGCCCCCTTTTTTATTCACTTATCACCACCTACATGATGACTAGTTAAATCCTCATGGTCATAACCACCGCATAGATTTTTTCTGGCAGCTGAAGCAAAACTTCATTGATTTGACAGCACCTCAGATAAATCACATACAGATCTAGAATGCAAGATTTCCCTGGCAAAAAAAAACACAATTTGAAGGGAATTCAGACAACTCCATCAATAGCGACCGATACAGCTGAATATCCAGAGGGAATGTATAAAGAAGTAAAAAACTTTTCGGGCGGGGGGGGGTCAGAAAATTGCCTGTAAGAAACACGTGATAAATGTATATTTCAAAATGCCTCTAAATTTGACTGTGCGTGGAAGTTGGCTGAAACAGCAAATTGGACCGGTTTTGAAATTTTAAAATTTTATTTTAGCAACAAGTATTTGCTTATTCAAAAGGAGGAAAGGGAATAGCACAAGATTGCTCATAGAAATTTGGAAAACAGTTTGAAAATAAGTCCTGGTGGTGTCAATATGGACTTTTGTAAGTTTTGTATGATACTGTGCCAGGGCCAGCCAAGATGACCCGTTTTAGGCACAGTGGAATGGAGAATAGAAGATAGCTCCTGCTTGGAAGAGCTTACTCTGACCAGCTGAGTTTGGGACTCATTTTTCTTTGCCATTTGCCTTAATGATGTCTACAAATGTATAAAACAGCTCCACTGTTACTATTATTATAGTAGTATCATAATTTACTACTTGATCTACAGCTCTTATTTCACTACTGCTCCAAGAAATGATGCTGAGGTGGAGAAGCAGGCTGAGTCTCTCACAAAGTGAGCCAGAATCAGCTTCTGGGTCTGCTGCCAGGACAGACAGTTTAAACAGGCCTTGTGTATGGAAATAAATAACAGTTTCAGCAAGCTGGGAGTGGGACATCAGCTCTCACCCAGCGCTCTCAGACACTACTGTCTGAAATGCTCTTTCAGAAGCTCATCAAGTGCCATCTTCCAGTCTGGTAGGTCTTTTTGTCCTCACTGTTAAAGGGCTGATCCAGAATCTAGTTTTGCTGAAGTCCTTTTTTTTTGTATTTAACTGTCTTTCAGCTTTTCTGAGCATAAGCAAGCCAAAATCTCCTAGGCTTTTCTATTGTGAAGAGCTCCCCTACTCCTCACACCATCATAGCATCCCTTCACAGCACATTTTCCAGGTTCAGTTCATCCTTCTTGAACTGGGGTAACCCAAACTGTATGCAACATTGCAGTTTAAAACCATTTCACTATTTATAAGCAGATTTAAATGGTAGTTTACCTAACTTCTTATTCAGTTAGGAATAAAAGATATGGTCCCAGCCCCCAAAGGCTCTCAAGCCACCTCTTCCATGAAAAACACACCCAAGAATATATGGCAAGACCATTGGGAAATAAACAATTGTAATACCCTCACTTCTGAGCCATGAGTTTGCATTTTGGTTAGGCTAATTACTCATTGAAAAGGGGATATGTGGGTTCATTTTTTGATAATTAATCTACTTTGTGACAGTTCTAAACTGGTGGTTACATTCCCTTGATCTGTTTTTAATTTAATGTGTGAACAAACTAGTCTCCATTCTAGTCTTCTGAAATTATCACGTTGGGTTATCTGTCAATATATATATTGGACAGTGTGTTTGTTCAACAGGTGTGCTGAACATGGAAAACAATTATTATCTTATTTTTCAGGATAATGTTAATTAGCCTTCATGACAAATTAAGACCTTCCCTACTTCAGTAGTCCCACACCAACACCATCTCAAACGTGGTAATAACTTACAACTGCTAAAAGAAACACCAGTCATCTAGTGGGTGGTCTCTAAGCAGGGAACCAGAAGACAAACTATTCCTGGGTTTCCTGCTTGCCTGCAATATGAATAATGATACTTTTACCCCTATGTTTTTGTGTATGTAAGTGTATTTTCTTCTTGCCTTGTCTCCTTGGATTTTAAGGTGATTGGGGCATAGCAAACTGCATTAGCAAGTAACTTGGTACAACAGGTATGTAAAATTATCAGAACCAAGGACCTGAGAACCACACTATTCATTTTTTGGTTTATGTAGCACTTTTTATAGTACGCATTTTGTTCTAGTCTGATTCGAAGTACCAAAATCCCCTTAGTAGCCAGAGCACCTATGTTTCTGATCCAGCTTCACTCAAAATCAAGCGAGTTTGGTTTCTCCAAGACCATTGCAGAGCTGATTGTGGTAAGCAGAGGTGGTCAGGAGCCTTGCTTGACAGCTACACTCCTGCTCTTAGCTAAAACACTCTCTCATTGTATTATGTATTGCGAATTTTCTTGGCTTTCAAAAACTAAAGCAACATAAATAATGTGGAAAGATAGAGCAAATGACAATACATGAACAGAAGAGAGGTAGAATAAAGATACGCTCCATATAATGAAAAAACATTAGACCAAACCTATGCACTAAGCCAACCTTATCAACCAAATATGTCCATTTGGGAATGTTTGCAATCTTGATAGAAAATGCTGACAGTCCAGAAATTATAGCTTTCTGAGCTCTCCACTTAATGAGAATTAATTTTTTCTCCTTCATTGGGACACAAAACCAAATATTAAATACTAGAATCAAGCATAAGCCGCAGTTTCCCCTTTTCAGTCAGCTGTAACAAGTTATTTTTTATTAAAAACATGCAGACTGGTCATTTCCATAATTTTCTACCAAATACTTTGTTATTCTAGATTGAGGTTTTTCATGAGGAAATAATTTTGGATACATTGGGGAAAAAAAAGGCATTTGCATATTGCAACTCCAAGAAAGAGACAGTCATTTTGAAGAAAATGGCATAAACTAGGTCAGAAACAAGACCTTCAGAGGTCTCCTCTCCAGCACCAAAGTCATCTGACCACAGCTGTTCCTGACTACTGAACCAGAGTTTGATCGCTGGGAGTTAAAGATCTCAGTAATGCAAATTACATCTCCTCCTTCCTTCATCAAGTACGGTAGAAACTTCTTGATGCTTTGGAGTGAAGTAGGAGAAAGGTATGCTGAAAAGTAGCTTATTCCACAGATTTAACTAAATTTACTTGAAATCTTTTGCTTTCCTTGGATTTGTTCGCCTATGTGGTAATTTGTGAATCTATCTTATTAGGCATTTGCTTTTTGCCATTACGTGTGGAACGCTTTTTGACAGCTACTCTTGCACAGAGTAACGTTTGTATATAGTAAATGGAGGCTTAGAAATTGCATATCATCCTGTACCCCGGAGAACCAAAAAATGATGATTCCTGATGCACACAGATGGCTTTTTATCTTCAGGGAAATACCAAGTAACTCTCTTTGCACCAGCCTCTGATGCTGTTAATGTTCATAATTACTATATGTTTTCATAACCGCATATTAAGTTTTTTTTTCTTCTTTATGAGCATTTTCATTAGCCTTTGTTTACTTCCTAAAATGAACCCAGGTTCATTTTAGTTCACTGCCACACTTTCGTAACTTTTCTTCACACTTGTAATTACCAACAAGTTGCTTTATTTTAAGCTAGGGCAAATGTCTGCTGAACAGCACCACCTCCCTGCGAAGATAAAGGGGCCAGAGATTTGCAGGTCAGGCACTCGGCAGCAGGTAAAAGGTCCTGTATAATCAAGGCTGGGCGATGGGTGTCCAAAGATTATATTTGCACTAAAGGTTGTTTGTTCTCAGAACATTTACCTGTTGGTGTCTAGACTGCTTTGTTTATAAAAAGAAGATTAAAGAGTGGAAATAATCTCTCCTTTCTGAGGGATCTAGATGGAGGATGAATTTAGCTCATTTTCTTTGCACCATCAAGACATATCCGGTGTTATATCAGATGTACTGTGCACACACCTTGTAAAAGCCTCAAGAGTAACGCAAACCCAGGAGCTTACATATGAAAGCAGTGGGAACATTCAGAAAGACAATGTTTCAGCCTATCAGTCTTGATAAAGGCCCAGACGGGTAAAAATGTCAGCTTTATGTGTGTTCCAGCCACTCTCAATCAATCTACTTTTGTATGTAGGTTACTGAGTGTGTCTTCCCCAAAGCCTTGAAGGCTTTAAATCTTGTGCCCAGAGTGATGCCATTATTTTCATGATAAAATTGATCCAGGCAGACATCAACTTTCATTTTCATGGTATCAGACTGGTGGGATTGTACTTTTCAGCTCAATGGTTCTAGAAATTCACATTGCAGTGGTGATGTATTAAATTGATTCTCCTTTGCTTTATATATCGCTAACCCTGCACTGGAGTGGTTTTTTTTTTCCTTTCTGCCCACATTCGGTATGATGTAACTGAATTGCTCAAAACTGGGGGAATTAAATAAACTTTCCGCAAGGTCTTACAGTGAAGGCAATTAGTGAATTATAATTCAACCATTGTATTACTAAATGCACTGAAAAGGATTCAAGAATGAGGGGAGGAAAATAACATTTTAAGGCCTGATATGTAGCATGCCTTCCCTGTTTTCTTGTCCCACATCTGGTTTTGCCCCTTTATTTTCTCTTGGAATTTCTACCCCCATTCCTATCGCTTCTACTGCCGTCATGTACTTTTTATTTATAAGTCATCTCATACATGCTTTTTGTCTCCTTCCCATCTTTTCCCACTTCTCTCAAAACACTCCTTATGAATTCCCACCTCTTGTGCATCCCAGGTAGACTTTGTCTAGCAGGTTGTAGTGTCCTTGGAGTCTTCACCACCGGCACCTTGCCAAACTCTCCTACAGTAGCAAGGCTCTGGGCAGCACAAAAGTGAACTACAGGACAAAAATCACTAAATGTCTTCACTGCTCAAAAGAAAATGGAAGAAAATCTGCAAGCAGGTAACAACCTCTGTTCAAGGGAGCAGACACAAGGGTGAAGTGCCTGTTGTCCAGTTGGGCAGTGGTTTTCATAGCTTGTAGGCTCCTTGTCAGTCAAGCAGCATGCTGGGATGGGAAAGGCAGAAAGCTTTTCTCGACACTATCACACATCTCAAAACCCCTGGGGATTTTCAGGCCACCAGCCAGTTTTGATTTATATCCATCTTCTTGTTAGACATTAAAATAATCTTTTCTGTGACATACTCTGAACTTGAGGATTTTCCCCACAGATTTAAACCTTCACTGATCCATAGGGAGTTGGTCAATGAGTGGTGTCTTTTTGTTTGTCACCTGCAATTCCATTCTATTTTACCCAGATTCTTTCTCAGAAAATAACTGCAAAATTAAATACATTTTAAGGTTTTTAAATTTTTCTTGAGGATGTTATAGGCATAAACACATACCTCGGTATTTATATGCTAGTGCCACACTATCTCTATGCGTCCATGGTACCTAAAACGAATATGTTTGTTACAGGGAGAATAGCATTGTCCTTAAATCCTTAAGGCATTGAAAACATTTCCAGGGGACGCCTTTTGGTTTCTCTAAAATCCTGCTGCTTCCATCTCTATCAAAGTCTGTGACACTTCTCCTGAGGATTTGCTTCTGCAGAAACACAGGTGTTAATTCTCAGCAACTCTGCGTGTCCAACCCGCTGTGAAAATTACAGAAACTCAGAGCTGTTCTAATTTATTCTGTGCTTCCCACCACCTCCGAGGGAGCAGCTCACCAGCACTGTCCCATTTCTTCTCCCTGTTTCCTTCTCTGATGTCTCTTGGACTTTACAAGGGAGACAGACGTCATAATGCTCTGATCTACAAAAAGCAGGGAGTCCCTGAGTGCAACAGCTACATCCTACTGTGAAGATCCACTGTCACCAAAGCCCCTTAACTTAAGTAAGTTAATACAAGGGTTCCCTAAAGTAGCAGAGTCTCAAGTCCATTTTCTTAATAGAAATAATTGTTCAAGCAGCTCATGGAAGTGGGAGTAAATGTTGATGTTCAATTATAAAAGGGTAAGATGGAAAATTCCTTTCCTTAATGAGCAATGTTTTATATATCCATGCAGACCTTTTATGCTTATCTGAACCAGGCAGGAAGATTAGACTGTTATATACACTTACCATTTCACTAGCCTTGTAGTGGAGTTTCATAGCTAAACTCCTCCAGTGTAAGTCCATAATTTAAATAACACTGGAATATCACAACAAATCAAGCTTCCCTTCCCAGGACCACAGGATGCCTTAAAGTCTAGATCCAAACCCGAATTGCCCCAAAGTTCTAAGAATCACAGAATCATAGAACCGTAGAATCATAGAATGGTTTAGGTTGGAAAGGACCTTAAAGATCATCGAGTTCCAACCTCCCTGCCATGGGCAGGGACACCTCCCACTAGACCAGGTTGCCCAAGGACATGTCCAGCCTGGCCTTGAACACCTCCAGGGATGGGGCCTCAACAACCTCTCTGGGCAACCTGTTCCAGTGCCTTACCACCCTTGAAGTGAAAAACTTCTTCCTAATGTTTAACCTAAACCTGCCCTCTTCCAGTTTGAAGCCATTCCCCCTCATCCTATCACTACATACCCTAGTAGAAAGTCCTTCCTCAGCTCTCCTGTAGGCCCCCTTTAGGTACTGGAAGGCCACAATAAGATCTCCCCAGAGCCTTCTCTTCTCCAGGCTGAACAGCCCCAGCTCTCTCAGCCTCTCCTCATAGGAGAGGTGCTCCAGCCTCCTCATGGCTCTCCTCTGGACACACTCCAACAGGTCCACGTCTTTCTTATGTTGAGGGCTCCAGAGCTGGATGCAGTACTCCAGGTGGGGTCTCACAAGAGTGGAGTAGAGGGGCAGAGTCACCTCCCTGGACCTGCTGGCCACACTTCTTTTGATGCAGCTCAGGATACAGTTGGCCTTCTGGGCTGTGATTGCACATTGCTGGCTCATGCTGAGCTTCTGGTCAACCAGCACGCCCAGGTCCTTCTCCTCAGGACTGCTCTCCAGCCATTACCCGCCGAGCCTGTATTTGTGCTTGGGATTGCCCCAACCCAGATGTAGGACCTTGCACTTGGCCTTGTTGAACTGCATGAGGTTGGCTTGGGCCCACCTCTCCAGCCTGTCCAGGTCCCTCTGGATGGCATCCCTCCCCTCCAGCGTGTTTACCTAGCCAAATAGCTTGGTATCATCGGCAAACTTGCTGAGGATGCACTCGACCCCACTGTCCATGTCGCTGACAAAAATGTTGAATAGTACAGGTCCCAGTACTGACCCCTGAGGAACACCACTCATCAATTCTCTCCACTTGGACATTGAATAAGCTCAAATGTGGCCCCATTAGCGACTAAAAGTGGACTTTTTCTCATGTAACTTCCTAAGTAGTGCCTACTTAAGTGTTAACACATTTGACTGGGAAGCTATCACATTAGGTGTGCAAAGATTGTTAACTGTCATACGTGAAGTAAGTCCATCAATACTTGAGGCTTTTCAGGCCATTCTGGATTAATATTGTTCAAATTAAGGATTTGGCTAATTTTTTTGGTAGGAATATTCTGATTAGTCATATACCAGTACCTACTCTATGCTCATGGCTTCAACACTCACACCCTTCCCATCCTCTAGCCTCTCTACCTTCATTTCACCTCTAAACTATCAATCTTCCTTCTCCTAGACCTTTCTTTTGTCTGGGTTTTCTTCAAAATTCTCTCACCTTTCCTTTTTCTTGTCTTTCTTAACCTATTAAAAAATAAATTTAACCAACATGACATTTACTACTACTGTGACATATAGAATCATGGTGGACCACATCCCTTCACAATACTGTATCTGGATTGTTTTTATAGATTTATGGCACAGACTATATTCCACTGTCTGTGCTGTATAGCACAACATGGTCTGATTTTTCAGTTGGTCTTTATGAATTATGGATAATTATTACTCATGATTAACAATATTAAAATTTCTAGAGCATCCCTTCTCACTAAGATCTTGATCCAAATGCCACTGAAGCTAGAGGAAGGACTCCTGCTGATGTGAATGGTCCTTACATTAGGTCCGGGCACTGTGGTTGATATAGTTCAAAATGAGAACTCAATACTTGGGAAGCCAATGCAAACTAAATCAAATCTTTTGAGGATGAGTCATCACTATGCTCAACTCTGCTCAGTGACATTTAATAATAGTGTTACAGATTTCCCAAAGTAGCCTTTTTTATCTGCATAAAAATCTAAAGAAACAAATACTGGATCAGCTTGTTGTATAATGAAGAGGGTAGAATTGTGCAGCTTTTACCACTGTGATTCTTTTATCTCCTTTCAATTTAACATTCAGAGTTGGTGCTTTTGAAATAGAAAGCAGTTTTCTTAAGGGACAACAACACTGCAGGGCTTGGAATTGTACAACTGAATAAGAATATTGAGAAGGCTGCATACATCTCCAGTCAAACACTTCCAAGTAACCACCGTTGGTAACTGAACGTAGTCCCCCAGCCCATCTTGATGTGAATATGGTTCTCAGAAAGTACTGGCTCTTGCAGCACTGTTGCAATAAAAATATTTATTTATAGACTTTTAATAGTTTCTCTGCCACAGTTGCAAATTGTGACTTCATTCTCATGCCCCGCTAGAGCATTATTTGATTATGGAGGAATTACAGAAATATGAGGGAAAACAACCCATTAAAAAAAAAGAAAAAAAAAAAGTCTATTTGATTTCATCACTTGGCTTTCCAAAGGATGATGTAAAGCATCAAACCACAGTTGTCCAATATGTCCTGCAAGTTCTGGGATTTCAGATGGGCTGGTAGATACTAACTTCTCCCAGGACTATGACCTGCTGCTGGAAGAGAAGTGATGCTGAATTCCCGAAGGTCAGCTCTAGTGGGAGATGGAATCTATTTTGAAGAAGTCAGTGAGCGCACAGATAAGTGGCATTCAGTTCACTTAGTAGGGTTTCTTGGTGGCTACCAAGCATGATGAAAGCTCCAGCTCACAAACCTACTAGGCTTTTAGTTGATGGAAGATGGATGACTTTTCTGCTTTTATAATGCAGCACATGATGATTCCCCAAGGCTCTCAGTGATATCCCTGTCTCCACCACAGTGAATGGGAGTCTTGTTAGGAGCAGGATGAGGCTGGGACCTTTTAAGTTTTTTCTGTTTTGCCTTTGCATCTGTATGGGCACATCTTTCCTCCCTTTCTAATTCTACTGTATGCACTTTATTTATTATCTTTCTTGTCTTCTTTTTAATGAATTATTTTTATTTGAATTCTATTTTTCAGTTCTTTATCACCCCAAATGCCTCTGTAGGAGAATGGGGCATACTGCGCCCTTTATAAATTAAGTATTAATTACATGATTCATTATTATTATGTTCAGTTCCCTGGAAGGTTTTATACAAAGACAGTTAAAATGCATATATTCTCTAAGGTACGTCTGTAGAGAGATTATGGACTTCACGCTTATACAAAGCTATTGATTTCTCTCATGTACTCTAGTCTATAATACCATGTTCTGTTCCGAATAGACACTAGTTTAATATGTTGTTCCTCTTTATGATCAAGTTTTGTATAAAAATTTATGGAAAGGAAAAAAAGAAAGCTGCATAATTTCTCATGCATAGACAGGAATTTGTTTCCTGAAAATAACCTGTTCCCTTGGGAAGCAGGGAAATTGTACTTAAGCTTTGTTTTCATTAGTTGCTCTATACTGCCATTTTGCTTCCAACCAATGCAATGATGACATTAATGAACCTCGCAGGCAGTGAAAAGATTTGCACTCATAGGTGAAATCGTAAGAACCCTTGCAGGTATTTTTAAGCAAGGTCTGCTTTGGCTGTCATTGCCACCTCAACAACAGCCTTGGGCCATGGGGAGTTTACACTCTGTAATTTGTTTCTGAGGCACTTGTGAACCTCTTTGGATTTTTGTGCTTCCTACTGTTTATCCTGCTCCTTCAGAAGCTGAAGAGCAGCACCTGCATGTTGGAGAGTGAGTACAGCCCTCCCCAGGCTCGGAAGCACTCTGCACTCACCCCACCATTTGGGCTTCACAGCATTCAAAGGGAGGAACCTCTCTCCAGCCATTTCCTCCTCTTCAATAAAGTTAAGAAGGTGGTTATGAAAACCCCAAAAGAAAGAGATGACATAAGGGCTATGGAAATCCAGGGCGACAGACCGGCGCAGATGGCATAGGCTGGGGACTCTTCCCCATGGAGCTTCTCCAAGAGCAGCTCTTCAGCATGGCAACCCACACTCCTGGGGATCACAGACATGGAAAATGGGGCTTCCTGCACCAGGGAGTATTTCGCCACATCCTCATCCAATCTGACTCAAGCGCTGATCTGTTCCTCCTCCTCCTGATCTTCACATGGTGGCGGTGAGGGGGAAAGATCTCAGTTAAAGGATCAATTTGAGAGAGCAATACACTCTCTCAGCAGTATCTAACCTTATTGAACCTCATTGCTTCTGCCATAACATACATTCATCAACAATAATCAAAATAATATGAAACCACACAACATCCCTTCCCTGGGGAGAGGGATGTTCTGATTAGTAGATTAGAAATATTTTTTTAAAAGCCAAAAATTGTCATCAATCCATCTGAAAATGATCTTGCCTGACAACATACAAGTAGAGGAGTGTCTTCTCATGCAAGAGCATGGATGCCATTCGCCTCACTGACAATTAATCCTCTGCCCTGGAAGGAGAAATCCATCTGCTCGTGTGTCTGTCCTTTAAACCCTTTGACACTGGTAAGGTTAGCTAAACAACCTCAGCACCATTAGTCAACTGGAGCTTGTGTGTGATTCTTGTATGCATTTTAAAAACTATATGAAAACCTTCTGCTGCCTTTCTTGTAGTCTGTGGCCACCGGGCAGGTGACAGAAAGGTGGACAAGCACATTGTGGTGGATATTTGCACTGTCATTTTCCTTTTTTCTACCAGTTCTTTTTAAAAAACAATATTGTACAACCTTTGGTTGTGCAGTAACAGCCTTTGACTAAATTGGTCAATTTATTGCAAATCATGTAACTAATCATCGTCAGTTATTTACCTGTGTTTACATGCAAAATAATAAATTATCATATTCATAACTATGGTGTGATGAGGGCAGTACCATCTCTCTGAGTTGTCCCAGTGGCCCAGGGGTCAGTACCTACCTCTGATCAGGTTCAGACTACAGATTTTGTACAGAAGCTAGATATTGATACCAGAGCCATATATTTATGCTTTAAGACTATTTCTCTCTTGAATATCAGGCTGGAGAAAGAGGTTGTCTGTGCCTGTGCCTGCACTCTCACTAAGACAAGTTAGAAGCCGGGGAGACAAGGCGGTTCTTTCATCCTAGCAGCAGGGCTAACCACTGCCAGGCGTCAGCCAGTGCAGAAATGCAGTATGGCGGGTAAGTAAGAGCAACCCTCCATAAAACGATGAACTAGCACAATCCAGCTGTCACCACTGAGTTTGAAGTCCCATTAGAGAGATGGAAAAACACTTCTAGAAAGCAACCAAGTAAGTCATACTTTAGGTACTCGGTAGAGAAAGTAACCGTCGCCTGGAGAAAACATCTTCAGCTGACCTACTTGTGCAATGGGAGCTGGAGTCCTGGTCTGGATGCCTGCAAGGAGACAGAGCAAAAGCAAAACTTCTTCCTTCCAAGCGGCTTTAACATGTGAACAAGAGTGCTGCTGGAGGGGGGGGATGCCTTCAGTCCAAAGGTCACTCCATCCAGCAGAGCCGGTGCAGGGATGGAGGGGTGGCAGGAGACAAAAGCACTAAGGCTCCAGGGCCGAGTCAGCTGCCCTCGCTTGCCTCCAGTGCCTAGATTTGAGGCACTCTCCCATTACATGTCCCACAGTAGCACCTGAAGCACCATCGCCAAACATACAGACTGTATTGAACACAGTCACTGGAGACAGAACGTGGCAGGAGAGGAAAGGCGTCGCAGGCATCACAACGAGGGAGGAGGGCCCACGGAGGATTGCGGCAATAACTGAGAGCAGCAATACCTCCAACTGCCCTTCTCTGGGGCTGAAGAGATCATCCTTAATTCCCAGAGCTTGGCCCTGCTGGCCCCGAGCCAGCCCAGAACCCCTGCCCCGGCTCTGCCCCCCATGCTCAGGGGCTGCTGGTGAGCCACCCCACTGCAGTGCCACTTGGCAGCTTGGCCACGTACCAGCTCGTGCCACTACCTTGGTGGCAAATCCAGGAACAGCCACAGCCAACAGTAAGTAGCGGTTGTAAAGCAGGGATGTTCGCGGGCTCAAACTTTAAGCTCTGTCCCTAAAATGAATTGGAAGCATCTGGCTGTTTTGCTGTCGGTGGGTAATGATGCAGCCCCGTCGCAAGCCCAGATGTGATTCTACATTCCTGCAGCTGTTCTGGTGGGAGTTTCAACACCCGAAACATCTGCTACTGGGAATCAGAGGCACGATACTTACATGATCTTTTAGGGCTGTTATTTTTGTATGTTTGCAATTTTGTTTTTTCCATTCCTTTGGAAAATGCATTTTATTTATGTAACATCATTTTCCCTTTGCCCGGCAGAGACCGCTCCCCCAGTGAGAGGGGATCCCCATGTAAAGTTGTGCTATGCGTCTGCAGCACCGGGAACCAAACACAGCAGATTCAGGGTGTCACAAACAAGGTTTATGGGGGTTGACGCTGCAGAACATTATGGTCTGTCATGTAAATATATATGTAGGGAGCTGCTAAAACCAAGTCATTACTGTCTGCTGCATAAATATGTATTTAGACCATCTTAATAATACAGAAATGCCCATCTATTAGATAATTACATATTTAGACTGAGGGAGAAAAGGCTGTTTTGACATCCAGTAGTTACTTACATCCATTAAAAAAAATAATCATCAAAGCAAAAGAGATGAGAAGACCATACCATGACTTTACAAGGACAAAAAAGGGAAGGTGAGAGTGTGCAGGAGAAAACTCTGGGCTGTGGGGAGGTGGTAAAGCCTTATAATGCCCAGACTGATCTACTGAATTTTGTAGGGGGAAAAACCACAGTCCGGCTGGGACCTCTAAATACCAGGATTAATCCTGAGCGAAAGTTCATGATTATATTACTCAAACCCATTAGAAGCAGATTTTCTAATGGAAATGCTGACTTTGCACTGTAACACAAGCAGTCAATGTTATAATTTCTTATTTCCTGTTACCATGGACAGTTAGTACACTAAAAAGAAACAGAGGACCTGGAAAATTTATACAAGAGACCACGTCATGCCATTTGTTACCACGCTGTTAATTACACTTTGGTTCCCACTGCGCGACTCGGCACAGGCTCGCCAGCCCCCTGCATCTGGAAGCCATCCCCTGCCCTCCTACTTCAGGCAGTTAATCCTACACCTTTTAGGCACTGCAGAGGACACGCTACCCTGCCAAGTCTTCTGCGTGATGCTCAACTCCAAAACACCTGTAAAAGTGATAATAATCATGTCTCTGGTCCCCGTGTTACTAAGGAGGCCACAGTGGTGGTCACAGGGCTGGTGGAATAGACTGGCAGGCAGCACCACACGCCAGGGGAGGTGGAGGGCAGGGGGGAACCAGAGCGGGTGGTAGAAGTTTGGGACATCAAGGACAGGCTGGTATGAGTGGCAAGAGAATGGGGGGAAAAGGCAAGGAATGAGAAGATGGGAAAGGTAGGTCAGAAAAGGAAGTAAGGCAGCCTGGAAAAACTGCCGCCCTCTGAAAAGTCGCCTTATTCATACACTATGTGGTGGGGCTGCCTGGAGAAGAGCCGCTCCTGGACAGGGTAAGGGCTCCTGGGACAAACTGGGAAGCCCTGAATTATCCGCCCCAGCATAGGGAAGCAATGAGGTAATGGAGCTGAAGGAGGAGGCAGGGGAGTGGAGGGAAAGGCATATCAAAGAGATCAAGCAGAAATATTATCTTCTTTTGCAGTAGGGGAGGAAGCCCCCATTTAACTTTTCCATGTTTTCTTTGGATTGTTTTCAAGCGAGGCACCCTGGGTTGTGTGCTACGTCTCAGGCAAAGAAACTCCAGCAAAGCAAGCCGGGCTCCTTGCTTTGGCATCTCAGTCGGCAGTAATTTATATTGCTGTTCCTCCTTAATAAAATCCATCGTGCACTCCAAAAGAGTAACTAGGACACTTAGTTTTTATTCCACATGCATCTCATTTGTCTTCAGCAGGTTCTTCCATAATCTCATCATTATTGCAATCACCCTCTGAGGACAGCTGACTTGCATTAATCAGCTAGGCCTCTCATCCCTCACTAGATTCTTTACAGTTTTACTGTGCCCTTGGGCATCCTAACTTTACTTGAAAAATTAATAAACCTCCCCTCTCTTATCTTACCTTATTAATGTCTGTCTTTGTAACCCATTATCCCTGCATTTCTTCGGTGACCATTTGAGAATGTGGTTACCACCAAAGGATTGTGCCCTGGTGAGGCAGCACACAAGAGTGCCCTACATAATTGAAAAAAAAAAAAAAAAAAAAGAAAAAAAAAAGAAGGGTGGGGGTGATGAGAGTAAGAAGGAAAAAGCCCATGAAAACTTTCAAGTCCAACATCATTGTTTATGAGACAGAATAAAAATATGGGAGTTGCTAAGAATCCAATATAGACTATTAAGACCCATCAAATAGTTCCTTCTTGCCTTATTCCTTTTTTCATGTAGGCAGCCCCTTGCCCTGCAGCCCCCCCATGCATACCCCATCACCCACCCATCCCTTCCTGCTCCCCCTCCCTCTCATGCACCCTATTCAACCTGACTAGTTCGTTTTAGATGTTTTGAAATCCTGGTACATTAATCACTTGTGTTTGCACACACTTTATGTGGGTTGTTGGTCATGGTCTGTAGTTATACTGGCTGTCTCCCTTGCTTACTTAAAAGTACAATCCAATTGAAAATAAAGATTTTGCAGGTTTGCTCATTTCACACAGCGATAGCAGCTGGTAAGTGTCTTTTGCAATTCATCAGAGGCCTCCCAGACCACCTGCTCTTGGCATCCTGCAAACAGCTGGCTCTGTGTAAGTACCATAAGCTATTATCTTACTCAATAAATAATGAAATAAAGAAAGAAAGCAGGACAAAACCACGTCTTTGTAAATAACATACATTCATGACTAGCCACCTCTCCTGTTTCAGAGAAGAAGAAAATCAAGTTAAGGTCCTTTGCTGGATTTAGCAGTACCTTATGACAGAAGATGGAGATAAATCAACACCAATACATAGGGCTCTGTATTTTCTTTCTTTCTTTCTTTTTGAAACCTGCTCTATTTCTGAAAAGGCCATAGGGAGCTTTTATGAAACTTCTGCTAATGTCACCAGATGTCCCACTATTGAGAGGTGACTCTCAGTCTTTGAAAGACTGCCCCACTTAGATTTTTTTGAAATGAACTCTTGTCCTCTCTTTCTGGTCCCAAGAGCAGAGACGAGGTCACTTTCTCCTCCCCAGTGCTCTGCTGCTCGTGAGGCTGCTGCCAGGTCTCCTCCAGGCTGGGGGAAGAGCTGCCGGCTCGTCAGGCAGGAGATGGGCTGGAGCTGAGATCAGAAGGGCCATGGACCACCGGAGCTGGAGCACGAAACACGTCCCTGTGACTGGGAAGGAAATTCAGAGGTGAGAAGGAGGAAGAAGCTGATGGGGCAATCGATGCCAGAATGTTCCCTCTGAAGATGACTACAGGTTTTAATAGGAAAGTGCTGCGTTTTGGGAACAAAGCCTGTATCTCATGAAGATTTTTATTTTTTAGTCTGTGAATTCTATGATGTGCATCTAACAGATTTCTTGCACTGCAAACAAAGGCAATAAATAAATGCAATCTGTTGCATGAATGATTTATATCAGCACAATTTAAATTTAGGGTCTGATTTTTCTTTTCTTTTTTTTTTTTAAACGGCCTCCTGTTTTATGCTTGCCATAAAATGAGTGTGCAAGAGATGGCAGTTGGAGACCTGACTGCCTGAGCGGCAGAGAAAACCGGGAAGTCCAGTGTCTGCCATGGTTTGCAGGCACAGAGCCACTCTTTCTCCCACAGAGGAAAGCCTTGCTCGACGGGCTGTCTCATTCCCTTTAACGGCAGTCCTCTTTGTAGTAAGGTATTAATCACTGCTAGAGAGGATGCCTGACCCCAGCTCCTGTTACTGCAAGCGAGGACTGGGAGAGGAGTGTTTAAAAGCCAGCTTTTAACATCCTGTAAAAAAAAAACCCACTTGCGATGGTTTTCAGAACGACTGTTTTCTCCCTCTTGCCTTGCAACCACCATACAGGATTTGCTACTGAAACTGCAGACTGAGGTATCGTTCCCTCTCCTTAAATCAGACGGAGCAGCTGACTCCAGAAGCAGGGTAGAAGGGAAGGAGCCCTCATTTGATCCCACCTGTGCCAGGCAGCGAAGCTGAGCCGGCACTGGGGTGTTTTGGTTTGCTCCCATCATAGATCAGTGGCGAGTTAATACCTTTCCGACATGGTGTGTGGCCAGGAAGCAGGGAGGCAGGTACCCTGCCTCAGAAACACGTCTCTGATGGCGCCCTTAAATTCCTGTGATTGACAAGGCCATGCCATGCACTTCTAACGAAGCATTTAAATGCCCTGGTAAGTACAGCAAATGTGCATGACATCCCTGCAAGTTTTCTGTTCCATTTCAACCTTCTTGCCCTTTCCAGTCTCCCTCTTCTCTCGTTTCCAAGAGCAGGCAATTCCAGAGGCCAATTCACGTGTAAACACGAGATGCAAACAAACCTGCCCAGCACTATCCTCTCCTTTCAGTAGATGCAGGGGACAAACAGCCAGAAAGAAAAGTCTTAAGAAAACCGTGGTGTGAACACCACCAGTGGCTGATTTCCGAGAATGTTTTCCAGGACTGGCTTCCAATCCCCCGACGTGGCAGACCACCATCTCTTTGCGCCATTGCTATTCCAACAGCAGGGCGGCCTGTTCAGGGAGCATGGCTGGCCAGAGGCCTTTACGGAGGGAACCGCTCACCCCAGCCTCTGCAGGCAGTGTTTATCTGATTAAATGGGAGCGAAGGAGCCATGGGCTTGGACAAGCGTCGAACACTTTGGCTGCTTCAATGAATCCCCTGAGGTCTCAGGAGAAAAATAGCAGAATGGGTGGCAGCATATCTGTGGGTGTCAATGGGATCTGCAGAGGGTGGAGAGAAAGATCTAAGTCTGTCTCAGATACTGAATGCTGTGTGCCTTCTCTCTGGTGGCATTTATATACTTTTGCCAATAAGGAGATGAATACTGTCCTACTGAACATTATGTGGTTTCTTGTGCTTGCACTAAACTGGAGCCTGAAGCAAAAGCCCAGACCTAAATGTTCCTTCATTCTGCGTATCAGATTTTCTTTATGCCCTATATCTCGCAGCTTTTTCTCTTTTTGCCACTAAGCATTTTCTGAAACTTGTGGCTAGAAGCTATAGTTTTTATGATATTTTTAGTACACTGCCTGGTTGTTTAAAGTGCACCTTATAAAACTTCAGTCCTCAGCCAGCTCCCTATAAACTGGTTCTGTTTTACATCAACAGGCTTCAAGCCTTCCTTGCCATTCCCCACCCTCCCCTTTTAATAACGAGGCAATCTATAGCAACAATTTCTCTTCATGTGCTGATGCAGCCTACTCAGAATTCAAGACAGGAGGCTTTTACTTTACTTTATTATTTCACCAAGACTAAATCCTCCAGATACTATTTTCATTTTTAAGAGCAGCCTGGGTAAACACTGAAGATGGAATTAAGAATTTTGCTCTTGACAGAAAGAAGCTGGAATAAAATGAACATGGGACATAGCATAACGTAGCCAGGAACCCCAAAAAATTATCTAGGAAAAAAAAAAAAAGCTAGCAATTCATTATGAGCACAGGCTCAGTCTATCATAACTCAGGCTCCAAACGCCCTGAAACACATGGGCAGTTCAGATCTCATTTCTGGTGTGGCCAAATCTGTGGTCGAAGTGGTCTTTCGATATTAATTTTGAAGTATTTGGCTTTGCAGCCAGCAGCTTGTGTTTTTCTATAAAAAGCAATGATCAGCAAAGCTTAAAGGGTACAAGCTTTGTCCGACATCTATCCTTCAGCGGCAGGGATATTTCTTTGAGAGTTAAGTGAACTACCGCAAGATCTGCAAAACTGGGTTAGAAACACCACGTTTTTTCTGATGATATTGACTGCTTCTTTTCCATCAGGACAGAACTAAACAAGGATCCTCTCCCGTGTGATACTGATGTCTTTAATTAATATATTACAATACTTCTATTGGAGACTGCGTAGAACATCCAGCCAAGGCCAGAACATCAGTGCAGCAGGCACATGGTATATATATATATGTAATAAGAATCTTAATGCTGGTAAGAAATAGCCATCAGTGAATCCCATTCACCACTTTTGCATCAACCTCAGTGGGGCTTCTTTTCTGCTTGGATGGGGAGGGGGCACATACTTGCAAAAGTGGAACCTCATTAAACTAAGGATGCCAGAAAGGAAGTATTTTTACTTTCTCTGTCATGGTTATTGTTGTTATTTTGTTTCAGTGTTATTTTACCTGAGGGAATGGAGTATCAAATTCTCACTTGTGCAAGTTCTTCCCAGTCTCTTCTGAATATCATATTCCACTCCAGCGCTTGAGCGCTAGCTTCCCTTTCTCCAAGCATCGTCATGCACAAGGCAGCATGTTTTTCAAGCTGCCTGCAACTGCTGTTGAAACTCCCATACTTTAGTTAAAACCTAAAAGTAAATGGAGGATATGGAGTATCAATGGGAGGTAGCACTCAAGCTGATGGTGCAGCACTGTTAATTACACAATACTTTTATTGAGCAATTCAGTGGTAATTCTTACTGCTATTCCTCCTTAATACGATCCATTGTGCACCATAAAATAGTAACTAGGACACAGTTTGTATTCCACATGCATCTCATATCTCTTTAGCAGGTTCTTCCATATCCATAATCTCATCATTATTACTATTACCCTCAGAAGACAGTTGACTTGCATTAATCAGACAGGCTGCCATTCCCTTGCCAGATTTTCTGCAGTTTTATTGTGCTTTTGGACATTTTAATTAACTTGAAAAATTAATTAAAAATCTTACCTTATTAATATCTCCTACCTTCCCCCTACTCAGTAATCTATTATCACTGTTTATCATCACTGACCATCCAATTCCAGAATGGTCTTGTAATGGGAGAGCACACCAGAATGTCCAGGTAATGCTAAAATGATAAGGTGACTCTGAGACCTCTTAAAACACTCAATTTGGTCTTTTACTTAAAGAATACATGACTGTCGGAGAAGTAAAACCAAACTGCTACAGCTCATTAAAGACTATTACAATTCTTTTCCACTCACAATCCAGCTTAAATGCTCAGATCTTTCTTCTGTTCTTATACAGTTGGTTGGAGATTGCCAGAGAATGGACTGAATGAAATGAAGGCCAAGTCATTTAAAGATGCAATGACACATCCCTGAAACTTGGTCACGAATCACATTATTTGGAGTTTTACAATCTTCTTCATGAAAAAAAAAAAAAGAAAATTAAGCAGGGAGCTATAGAAATTAATAAGGAGTCCATAGAAATTAATCTTAAAACATATGCAGTTTAATAGAGCAAAAAAGCCTGTCTATGGATATTTTAAAAACAAGCTACAGAACTTGGTAAAGAACGGTTGCACCAACATGAAATTCTTTAGGGTGGTTTTAAATTCTCAAGAGGTTGCAATATTTTGGACAAAAAAAACCACAGTGCTCAGCGGAAAGGATATTTTTCATGAATTTTTTGGCTTTTGTGCTGTGCTTCTCTCAATTCTCAGCATTATTAATATGATTAAATCATGATTGCACTAGCATGAGCAGTTCCATTGGAGCCAGCTAGACTAACAGCAGAGTGCACCATGCCACAATGGCTTGTCCTCAACATTTCTGTTCGAGGTGCCACCTCTATTCTCCAGCTCATGCAAAGTGTGATGCCTGGACTGAAAGGTTTGGAAACAAAACAGCAGATTTTTGATTCAGTGCACCATTATTTTGAACTGTATACTTTTAGTGACCATCCAACAATATGTCACTGGAGCTGCTACCTTTTACCTCAGCTTTAAAACTTACTCAATGTATTATCTTGGTCTTGTGTTAAAAGGGCCAAGAGACACCTGAGCCAGTTTCTCAGGTTTTGGGAATGGAAGTCCCCAAGCTGCTGAAGTGATAGATGATCACCCTCCTTGCAAGGGCTCATCTCCCTTTTCCCTGGGAAGGAGAGAGATGGCACCTGTTACTGTAGTCACCCACATAGGGTTCCTATAGGCAAAATAAAGAAATAAACCCAGCTCCCTACAGACATTGCTTGTGATGCTGAACTTTTAGGAAAAAAATGGGACCTGCTGGAAACCTGGTGAGATTCAAGCTTTACTTTTCTAACAGGAAGGAAAGCTTGTCCCATGGTAAGGGCACTTGGCTCATGGCTTAGGAGACATGGGTTAAATCCCACCTATGGGCATCCTGTGTGCGCAAATAATTTAGACATTGCGTGTCTCTGGCCCTCACCTGTAATCAGAGTCACGTAAGCAGCTATATCTAACACTACTGCTCAATGGAGAGAACCAACAGCAGGGAAAAAGCAAATTGATTATTGATAATTAAAAAAGAAAAAAAAAAGTTAAAAGTTCCCAGCAGATAAAATACGAATATTAAAAGCAAGGACAGCACACTTGCAGCTCCTGCCAAACAGGACAATTCCAAGAGCTCTCCATAAAGGAGGATGATCCAAGAAAGAGATACCTAAACTGCCTGTGGTTTTAGTCTTTCCAAGAACAAAGAATTTGTTTTTTAATTGGTGTCAGTTTCACGCACAACGGCCTTCACCCACTTTTCATCCAAGTAAACACCTGGTTTGCCAGAAGACAAAGAAAAAGGAGTGACCAATATAGCTTAATTCCTAGCAAAAAGCACTTTGAGGTAGTTTAAAGCTGCACATCCTATCACAGCCAGGAGAGAAGCTTCTGAATTATTTAGTAACCTCAGGCCTTTCAAAAGGAGAAGAAACTCATTGCCCGGTTCCATGGGACTTAGATGAAGTTGTGTGGGTAGGAGTATTAGATATTTATTCACCATGGACTTTGATAAATAATTTACCAGTTCAACTGCGTCTAACAAGATTGCTGAATGGTGAAATCTCTGCAGTAAGCAAATAGAAATGTTTCCTCTGTCGACTGCACAGGTGAGGTCCCAAACTCATCAAAAGAAATCCAGGCTGCATTTTGTAAAAATCAGCCAGGTGGCCAGAAAGCCTCATGGCAGTGGACAAAAGTATTCTGCTTCACAGTTATCGTTATGGACCCTGTCTTACCTGGCGCATGGTAAATTCAGAGGTTTATTAATATAAGCCTGGACTACTGGATCAGAGGGGCCCTTTGCCCACTACCACAATGCTTTTCACACAGACGTGTCAGAGATGAGGAAAGTGTCTTGTTCTTACAGCGAACAAGTGAAAAACGTACAAATCCTTCTGCTCAAAACCCAGACAGAGCACTTTCAGCCGTGTGTACGGAAGGGGAGTTCTCCACTAACACCGCTTAATGTACAGAAGTAGAATTTATGCGCATTCCTAAACAGTGTATCTTTCTCATTCTTTTTAAATAGATGGTCCAGAGGCCTTCTTTAAACCCCTTGTCCCGCTCTTCTTTTGAACTAACCCCATTTATACTCTTTCAGTTGCATGTGCACATTGTCAAGCAATAGTGACATCAAGTGGTCTAGCTTAGCTGATCGCTAGCATTTTTGTTTCCCTGCTCATCCCGAGGGCAGATATTGATCGTCATCAATCCTTTGTGTAAACAGATCTGAAATAAATCCAGTATCAGACATTTATCCTGTTGAGGGTATTGCTCATCAGCTTGATTTAAGTTATGTTTATATGTGAGTATAGTATGATTTACAAGAGACCTTCCAACTTCTCACTGTATGGTAGTTTAAAAGTTCTCTATCAGAAATATACCTGTATAATCCTGACAGTAAGAAGATTAAGAGCCACCTTCTCCCATCTGATCTATAGCACAGGAGACCAATGCAGCAGAAATGAGTATTATTTATTGTTTGTATTTCTTGAGTGCCTGGTATCCACAAGCAGAGATCAGGGCTCTGTTGTGCCAGACACTGCTAACACATGAGGAAAAATGTTCCCAGCACCAAGAGACCTCGTAGTTTCCCCATTGAGAAATGAAAAAGGCAGAAGCAGTCAGCAGATGGGAAAGCACAAGACTATGAAGAGACAAAAGCAACATAGCAATGTAGTCCTGCCCCACCAGCTTCCTAAGTAACAAGAAGGAGGTATAAAACCCTCTTTTATGGCTACACAACCCCTGAAAATATAAAGGCAATGGTGATGGGAAAACCACCACTGTTGGCTGAAGGTATCTGGTGATGAAACGAACTGCCAGAAGAGATGCAATAAATCCAAGGTCTAACCATCGCTTGCAGTCACAGCCAAACCTTCTCCTTTTCCCTAATGATACCCACAATGGCAGGTCCACATCTGCTTCTCAAAAACAACAGCTGAAAATGTTTAGCCTTTCCCTCAAACCTACCAGCTCTTTGAAGATATCAGAGAGATGTGCTAGCTGATGACTAAAAACTATTTTTAAGATATTTTCAGCATATCCACAGTGATATATTCAATTTGTTATTTCTTGTGAGCAATAAGTCACCTGATATATTTGGATGGCCACAAATGCTACTTCAGTAAACTCTCCCTGGATTCTGAAAGTTTTCTGGGCCAAAGGGTTAAATTCACAAAGGTATCTATTCCTTAGAAGTACTCGGACCACCATCAGACAGTAGGGCATGGAAAAGGAGTTGCTTAGCAGACAGCGACTCTACCACACACATTCTCCTCTAAATCACAGATTTTATGAGCCTTAGCAGCTTTAACACATGCCTTCAGTGCCTTTGGAGAGAGGGCTTAGGACGGCCACATGAGGAGGGTGAGCATATGCTAGTGCAGGAGCTGAAGATGTCAATCCAGAGAAATAAGAATAGATGCTTTTGATAGGAGAATGTTTTCCGCCACACTCCTTCATCAGTGACTGTTATGGTGTATATGAACTATATTTACCACCTTTTCAGAGGTACCTTTGGGTTTCAGCAGAGTGGACATGGCTACAAAGCAAACTGGGGAGGTGATACCATGAGCACACTAGCTTTACCCTAGTAGTGGCAACTATAAGATCACAGAAGACACGAGAGAACATGCATAAAAAGGATGAATAAGGGTGGTAAGAAGGAGAAAGGTGCATGATCAGGGATACTTTTGCATTCCACATTAAAGGTGGTGGTCACAGCCAATATGACTGCATAGCCTCTGTAGTCTAGCTGCAGCTGTCCGACCTCCAAGCTAGTCACCAGGCACATCCCCGAGTCCCTGGTTGCCAGTGGGTGTTGATGCCTGTGCAGTGCACCTTCAGGGGTACTCATAGTCACACTGGTTAACTGCACCTGGCACTGATTCCTCTTCTTGTGCTAAAGTCACACCTTCAGTTTGCTGCAGACGCACATCCATGGCACCACTTGGTTCCTCTGCATCAGAACCGCAATTCTGGAGCTGGATTTCCTGCTTCAGTAGGGCATAAGGGGCTGGGGTGACCATGGTCTTGTCCCATGTTTCTTTCCTAACATTTGAATAACCAGATTCCCATTTCCTTCCTCCTGTACTGAGCAGTTAGCTGGTTTACATACCAGTATCTACTAGTAGAGCCCTTGTGTGGGTTCCTGGGGCCCCAAGTCCAGCTGAACAAAACAGTAGTATCTCATGGCACACAGCAACATGCTGCACACCCCGAGTGACCTGTATGGCTCTTGCACAGCAAACACAGTGCCACAGTGATGGCAAAAAAAGGTCTTGGAGCTGGGAGCCCCAGATTACCAGCCCCACCGCCCCACGCTGTAAGACAGCCCTGGTTATTGCTGAGTACAGGTGCAAGTGAGAGAACATGTTCCTCGTTATTAGCTATTCACCATGTGTGCTCCAACATTCATTAGTCTCCTGTTTAACTAGAGTTATTCAAGTAAGGAGCAGAGACAATACCATACGACTTATGTGAACACTCACACACCGTGAATAATGAATAGTGAATAGCCAAAGTGAACCTCTCACTGGACTGAAAATGCTTTGTCCAAGCTGTTTAACAAATACTTATGAATAATATTCCCATTGACAGAAATTGGGTCTTATTGAGGAATACCGGATGCACACACAGAAGAAAAAGAAAAAAAAAAATACCTCCCCCACAGCCCCCAGTTTACTGAACCCCACAGTGACCTCAGTAAGTTCTACTTTCCTGCAACTATGGGAATCCTCCCTTGGATCCACAACAGAGAGAAATATAACTTTATATATCTAGACACCACAATTTTTATATTTTTTTGCTGCTGTTATGGCTTTTTGTAGTTTTCTAGACAGTAGTAGTACTGAAATAATTTCCTCTGACAGCAGACTGTTAGGTGGAGGCACAGCGGAAAAGTAGGACAACGTTGCAGGCACGCAGGGGCTCGTTTACCATTTCAGGTTTTGAGGGGAGGGATGTTCCTTCCAGTAGCAAGTTGCCCAAATAGGATGAGGGGACTATGCAAAATGAATGGAGATGCCTGGGCGCAAACTCACCCCATCGTTCAGGTCTGCCAGGGGATGACATTTACTCTGGCTTTCTCATGTTGGGTTGTTGTGTTGTGTCGAATTCAGTTCTCAACCCAGAAATGAGAGGTGACAGGATCAGAATGCTGAGACAGTTAACAACGAAGATTACATGAGCTGGAAATTATCTCTTACAAAGCAAAAAAATAAAACTAAAGCTGTCTATATCTCCTGGTTATTATACTAATAACAGGTAGGCCGGGCAGGTATGCAGGGGCTATGCATGAATGCATTGGGTAGCAGCTTGAAAACTGCTCCAAACGGCTTAGGGCAGCTGCTGAGGAGAAACTAATGTGTAAGACTTTCAAAGCAATCACAACCCAAACAGACTCTGAAATGGTTGCATCTTCTGCATTGTGTTCTGCCACAAAGTGCTGTGAGCCTTGAATTAAATCACAGAGATGAAAGCTGAAAGTGAGGAGCTGTAGCCACAGCTTGATCCTAATGTAAAGCTTACCTCACCAGAAGCATCCAGGATAGTGTTTTGAGCCAAATTTTCACATTCTCAGCACTCTGGCATAGCGCATAGCATCATCCTTGGAAAATATATGATCTACCAGAAATAGAAATATATAGACCCAGGATGCTGAAAAAATTGGCCCTTTGCAATCAGGATCAACTTCTGTTCTTAACACACCTCTTTAGTCCGTTTTATTTCATATTGCTCTGTTTTGGTTTTTGCACAGGAGCCATGGGTAGCGCTGCAAATAGAGGGGAAAATCCCAAGGCTGTGTTAAAAAAATTCCAGATGTAAAGCAAAATGGATTAATACACTTTTCTACAAAGTGGTAAAATGAAAACACATCTGATGGACTTCCACACAGTTTGCCTCAGGCAAAGAGCATTCCATTAAAATAAAAATACATTTGGTTAGAGCAAATTAAATGTTCCCAAGGAGGAATAGCTTGAGGTCAAAGGTGAAGCCACTTTACTTGCACACATGTTTTCAATCTGTTTGACCTCTGTGATCAGCAAAGCTCAGATGTGCAAAGGGGAAGAAGCTTAAAAGAGATTGGGAAGAATAAAAAAATAGAATACAAAGAAATGCATAAAAGATCTGCATAACGTAGCTGTAAACTCCCCGTACCAAAAGAAGAAAAGCTGTGAGAAGTTTTTTTCTGTGATCCTTCTCTGAGTTATTAAAGACCTGGAATATCTTGGCCATATTGCAGAATAATTTTTTTTCTTATCATCTAGGACAGACAGAATCACTCCTAAGCTGTTGTGGCAGGGATTTGTGTGGCTGATGGTAAGCAAGCCTGGAAGGACTCAAGGAAAGTGGATCAAAAAGAAGAAAAAGAGCAGGGGAAAGACTTTCTGCTGAACTAGCGCCCGCTTTCACGCGCACTCGCCGCTGAATGTGCTCCAGCTGCTCTGTTTCAAGCAGGCTTTTGGGGCAGGTTAGTGCCCAAGAAACCAGGGGGCTGGAGCGATCGGGCAGAGTACAGCACCCTGCCGGCATGCTGGGTGACAGGCAGCTTCCAATGCAAGCTTCGTGGTGGCTTAAATCCACAAGGGATGAGCAGTCGTGCCCTGCCTCCTTTATGAGACCAACCGAACCAGCGGTCATATTCCTACTCTCTGGAGAGATCCAGCAGGCAGGGGAGACAGGGTGAGCAGTGGAAAGGAAAACAGAGTTGTGTGTTTTGCCTCTCAGCTGCTTCCCTTCCTCTCCTCGCTAACAGATACTGTGAGTCAGGATCTTCTTCAGCACAAAGTGAATGTTTCGAACCTGGGCTCAAACATGTGCAAAGAAAAGCAAAAAAAAACCCCAAACAAACCTCAGCTGAAGGCTCTTCTGGAGCTTGCTGCCTTAGCATATATAGCCCAGAATGCTACAAATGACAGACCCTTTTATTGCCAGCCATGGGTTTATGATGCCTGCTAACGCTGCGTGTTCACTGCCCTGGCAGCCGGCGTTAGACTGGCTTTCCCCTGCGGCTGGTGCTTGAGAGAGGAGCCTCTCAGCAGCGGCTGTTCCTTGCAGCCAAGCCTTAATCAGGTCAACAAGAATGGATTTTGCTTCTCACTCCCAGTGAAAGGCTGTCACATGAGCAGACTACAAGTCCACAGATCCTTTGGACAAACTAGACTTACCCAGGAGACACATTTGGTCAGATAGCTGTTTTGAAGCCGGTCAGTTCAGCTACTCAGTATTTCACAACTCATCTGTTTGCTATGGGTTGGCAAATCCATTGGCCCCTCTCCATCTATGACAGCTGTGTCACTGCAGGAAAGAAAGAAAGGTGCTTTACGTCCTTCCCAGGTTATAACTGCGGATTGATCCATCTACAGCCCTGCAGCTGCAGGCTGCATCCCCAGTGGCTCACTACCCACCCATTCGCTAGCAGGCACCAGTGCAACCAGTGCATCTGCTGTGCAGAGCCCTGGGCTCAGCTGGATGCTCAGAGTTTGTCTGTGCACCCATCCGAGCTCAGAAGGTTTGAGTGGCATTTCCACCGGGACTTTCAACACTCTTTTGTCCTCTCAGCTGATTCAAAGCAGCAGATAACCACAAATGCATTTTTCAAAAGGGGAGTGTGTCTGCACCTCTGCTCACTCCACCTCAAGAAAAGCATCTCTGCATTTGTCACAAATCCATGTTCTCGCTGGTCCTGAAATCCCAA
>NW_009648712.1:2831536-2842334 GCF_000708025.1 Charadrius vociferus | reverse complement strand
CAGGAATGAGAGGGGCTGCAGCAATTTCAATTATACGATATGGGTTAAAATCAGCAGAAAATCTGGGAGGCAGCGTTCAGAAAGTGCATGACCATCTCACGTGGGCTTCAGCTGCAAATCAACCCCAAACTTCTGACTGTAACTCGCCCGGCTTGGAGTCACTCCCAAACCTCACACCCCTGAGCTTTGGGCCAGAGGGGATCCTGAAATCAGGCTTGAACCGTCTGCAAGGTCAATGCTATTTACACCTTACCCGATGGCAGCAAAACAACCAAAAAGGGGTTTGCTCCACCTCTCTTGGAATAGCCAGGATCTGTGAGGTCGGCTTTTTTATTAACAGGTAAGTCTGTGCCATGTGAGGAACAGCAGAATTTACACTTGCCATCTGCAAAATGAATTACATGTTCCAGGCATCTGCGGCTTCATAAATTATAACAGAGTGTCAACAGTGCACCTGTGAGGAGATTTGAGAAAACGGGAGCAAAGAAACTGCCCGTGTGCCGAGGGGATGCACAGGCAGAAACGCTGGAAAGGCGTTTGGCCGCTGCCTGCCTCGGCTTGCCGAGCTTTTCCCTCCTGCCTGCCCACCCGCCAGCAGACTCGCACCACCCTCACCGAGAGCGGGAGAGGGCACACTTTTATCAGCCTTTTAAATGCCCGGCTTCTCTCTGTAATTAGGGGTGGTGAGAAGGCTCTGCTTGGCATTCCTCCGTGCCCCCCGCCTTGAGCAGCGCTGGTGAGGGTCCCCTGGGGGAGCGGGGGGCAGGCAGGAGGGCCGGGGGCGCTGGGGTTTTGCATATGAGATTAAGGACTGAGGATCCTGTTCATTTCCCTTTTATCTGTCGGTGTGCTGTAGCACTGAAGTCTCTGCTTTCCCCGTGTTATGTTCAGTGTGCAGAGTGACTCATCTGCAAGCGCAAATTACCTTGCTAAAGTATTCTTAGGAGAAATAATTAGCCACAAGCACCTCCTCTCCAGCCTCCTGTATGTGCCTCCGGGGACTGGGGCGCTTGACATAAATCATTTAGTCCCGAGCCCTAGCACACACCTTTCCCAAAGGACTCCATAATTGGCAAAGTAGTTGCCAACCGGGTTTAAAGTGATTTGAAATTGTTTTCCATACAGCCTTGCTGATAGCAAAAGGTTTCCCCCTTTCCTCAAGCATGAGTTACAGTAACATGATTGAATGTAACCCGTTATTCAGTTCAAGCTGTGATTCTGATACGGTATAGACAATATAAATTCCCCAGAGCTCTGTGAGGCCACCTCAATGGTCCATTTAAGTCCAATTCAATTAGGCTCACTATAGTTCTTAGGATTTCTTAGGTATGTTTGCAGCAGCCTTGGGGTTTGAATGTGAGAACAGTATTCATCTAGGAGTTTTAAATTAGGTCTCAGGTGTCATCATTCTAAATGAATTATTACAGTGGTGTGTTCATGCCATTACAGGTAAGGTTATGTTAGTATCTCCACTCAGCCATATTAATGCACCGAGGGCTGGAGCTTGGTATGTAAGGTCCTTGCCTTACAGTGACTTTTTTAACCCACTTTTCAAAATAATCGGGCTGCCAGGCACCGAGCTATATTTAAACTGCATGTAAATAAGTTGTTTACTTTCAGCTTCCGACTGATTGTCAGCGGTGTGGTTCAGGAGGTGCTGTTACTCCCTTAGCGCCACCAGCGCGCTCCCCTCCACAGAGAGTCGGGGGGAAAGGGTCCCTGCCCTGCCTGCCTCCCCATCACTGCCCCTGGCAGGTAGGTGGGCAGTGGGGAAAGGCTTGCTGGGATGGGCAAAGTAATGGGGGAAGGAGTGCGAGCCGCTGCCTTGTTCACACCTTCCTTTCGGTCATTGGATTTTGGAGTCCTTCTGGTTTCGCTTTATTTCCCTAGCCACAGCTGGTGGGGAGGGAAACATAAAGATGATGCTTTATTTTGCTGTTCCCAGCTTTTCACCGTTTGTGTCTGAACCTGATCTCTCTCTCTGCTATTTAACGCTCCTCTCAGCGTTTTCAGGAATGAGTGTGTTGAGGGGAGGGAAACACTTCAGCAGCCCAAATGGCCCCTCCGTATTTTGTGCCTGCAGATGGACACCATTTGGTTCCTCTAACAAGGCAATGCAAATGCCAGGTATGCAGATGAAGCTTACTTCAAAGAAAGAAGAAAGAAGAAGCGGAGAAGATACTTAATTTTTAGCAGGTAACTCTGGAAGCCTAACTGACATTTTGGTTGATTCCCGAGACCGGTATTTAAAGGGTAAAGATAACATGTCTTTATTGGCCTACATGGCGAAATTATTTTCATTATTTTACTCTGGTCCCCTCTAGTGGCTCCAACAGAAAGTGAGACCCCCTTGGTCCATCACTGTATTAACAGGAAAAGTCACAGTCCTGCTAGAGCTAAACAGAGAAGGGGCAGGGGACATTTCACGGGTGGGGAGCTGAGGAACAAAACAATCAGGCGGCCTTTACGTAGTTTCACACTGGCTGTCAGGTCTCCTGGATCCAAACCTCCTGAGACACGTCATACTTTCTAGAAGGGTATCCTACCCCTCATAGCCCTAACCTTTTCCTATTGCTTTTATCCTAGAAATTTCATTTAGCTTCTCTCCATTCAGATTTGCTATGTCCTACCCCTATGCTCCTGGGAGAAACATGCCAATATTTTGCCTGTGTTATGTAGGGGAATAGTCAGAAGAAAAGACTCAAAATCTCTTTCCTCCGCTCTCTATCATATCTTTGCTAGGGCAGACTGTAGCCCTAAGATCCTTCCAAGATCAAATAAATGCCTCCAGGAAGAAAAGATCAAAGAAGAAAAAAGCTTAAGAAGTCACTAGTCTGGGTATTTCCTTGTATTAGAGTGGGCCATCATGATTCAAGCAGTCTCCTGGGTTACAAAAATTAAGGGGCAAAGCGTGCGTCTCCGGGGACAGAGGCCCCCAGGTGAGGGAGAGCATCCGGAAGGCCATCCGGAGGGCACCTCCACACAGACAGAAGGAGATCTTGTGCACCCACTTTTCCCTTCTCCCAGACATCTGGAAGAGTCAGAGTCTCACCCACGAGCCAGGTAGCAACATTAGTACCAATTTCCAAGATTCACAGCAAGTCTTGTGAGCAGCACAGTGCCGGCATGATGGGCGCAAAGAGCCACGCACTTCCAGGCACTGCACTGCCCCTTCTGCCTGTCACAGCCAGGGTCCCATCCTGGCCGAGCACAGAGACATGGGCACCCTCCAAAGGTATTCATTCAGGGGACACGCTGAGGAATGGCTCAGTTGTTTCTAGACCTGAACTGGGATATCCTGGTTGCCTCGTTATACCATGGGAACTTTTCTGTGGGATTAACACTAACTGGGGAATGCCTGCACTGTGCATAGATTACCACTTAACCAAACATGTTAGGTCACCTGCTAGGTGCTGGATGTTTTTCCAGTCCTTCTTCAGTACTTGTTTCTAGAAATGTAATGTCAGCCATTCATTTTCTTTTAGCCAGATTCACTTTTTCTATCTTTTTTTTTTTTGTTTCCTCACTCTTCCATGGCATCTTCCTTACTCCTTTTAATACTGCTACTATTAAAGTACAATCAAGGTCACTTTAGGGTGTCACTCATGGGGCTGTCCCTTGTTTCCAGAAAGCCAAGGAAACGAGATCGAAATTACTTAAAACTAGTCACATATTTAGATATCTTATTGGATCAAGACTCCTGTGAAAGGAAACGTGTTAAAAGAAAAAATAAATATCACCTAAGGAACAATGTTGCTCTGCAACATTTTACCTTGTTCACCACAATGTTTTTTCTTCAGGTACTGGAAAAGCCAATGCCTTCCTGAAGTTTTATTTAAGTACTTGATTTGTACGGATGTATTTTCTTACCATTTAATTATCTCTTTTTGCTAGAAACACTTCTGGAAGTTTTTGCACCAAGTGGACAATAAGGATTTAGTAGGAAAACAACAGGCGCCTACTTTATACCTTGAGAAAGGTAGGACATTTCACACAAGAAGACAAATCTTGGCGTATCTGCAGAGTTAATCTAAAGCCAGACTGGCAGTTGGGAGCAGAAAACCTTCCTTAAAGCACAAATGCACGACAACTCTGTGTTGGACTCTCAGATCCAGAAACTGATCCTCATCTGTGAGGGGCTTGTGTTTGGCACAAGTATTGGAGAAGAGGGAAGGAGAAGAGGCAAAGAGAAGAAAAATTACTTCTCCAGTGCCTCTCTGCTTCTCCAGCCTGCTGGGGCCTAACCTGTTCCTACACAAAGCAGGAGTATTCACAGATTTGCCTAATGTTGTACTGGCTGCAATCATTCTCTCTGGACAGACCTACTGGTCCAGGTTCACCGGTGTTTGCCGACTGCTGTCTGGACTGGGAGAACCCAAGGGCACTTCCCAGATCCCTAACTGGGCAGCCCAGTTACACCCCAGCCCCCTCGCTTGGGCGAGACTGGCCACACGCTTGCCCCAGCAAGCGAGCACAGATATGCTGGCAGGAGGTGACATGCTCTTCCCAGTCCCTTTCCTGGCACCCTGCGGCTCAGCCCCTGTGCTCACAGGTCCATGAGATGCAGCCCGGGTGCCCTGGCCAGACTCCCGCTGCCCTCAGACCCCCAAGAGCAGCAAGAAAGTATTAAGTGAGCGGCCACAGGAACTGTCAGAGGCACCCTAAAGCTGCTCCTGGGGGATCTAACTGTCTGTCTTGCCTGAACTGTCTGAAAAGCGGCTTCTTTTGGGCCAGTGATCTGCTGCCTTCCCTCTATGTCTACAGCATTTTTGCAGGCTGTGTGCCAAGCAGGTGAGAATCCTCTGAACCAGTCCTCAGCCCAAACCTGTCACTCCAGGGAAGCTCTTTCTGTCCTGTAACTCAGCTAACTTCATCAGAGTTTCCTTCCAGCATCAATAAGGAACAGGCTCTATCGCAAACAACACCTGGCACCAGCATTGGCCTTGGAGTTTGCAAAATGTGGCACCCATAGCATCCGTATCGCGCACCCACAGCATCCATACGGACACGCTGCGTGAGACGGGACTGCTCGGAGGCCACTTAAAGCAGCAGATCCTGCCGAGGGTGTGAAAAACCTGTGCTCTGCCCACCCAGTTGCCACCATCTCTGCTCCTTCGGTGGCTGCCGGGGGGGGTTCCGCGGAACAACAGTGACATCCAGTGGCCGCAGCCACCCGGCGGAGCCGTGTGATTCCCGCGGTGGGCATTACTCGGGAGCGTGCAGGTGCTTTGCCTTCGTTGTGTGAAAAAAAAAAAAGATGCGCAAAGGACTGGCAGGCAGGGGAGCCAGCAGCCACACGGGAACGGCAGGTCTCGCTTTTCAGCAGCAAACCCCCGCGTTTCTCAAGGCGAGCGAAAAGGAAGAGCCGCGGTTCAGGCTGGGAGACTTGGGATGAGAAACTGGGCAAAGAATGAAAACTAAAACATTTTGGTGAGTGGGGAGAGAGTGTTTCTGCAAGGGGAAGGTCACTTGCAAGCCTCTGGCCACTAACCCCTAAAACCAAAAAAGTCATGGGGCATAGCCCCACATTAGTGAAATTGGCTTGAGGTTATTTTTCCTTCTCATTGTTTCAAACTTGATGACAGTGGCTGTAGCTCTTCCAGCCACAATCAAGGGACTTTAAAAAAACCAAATGCTGTGATTCTCTTCATATCTGCCCACGCTGGAACCTTGGCTCCAAAACAGTGAGTACTGGGAAACAGGCAAACTCAAAGGGTCAGTGATGCTGTAACCGCTCTCACTTCTTTTCCCCAACAGTCCAGCTTCAGTGTAAACAATGACAAGGGCTACCCTTACAAAACTGACCTGAAGCTAAGACTGCACTGGAAACCTCTGTCTGTGGAACCACGTTGGTTTAAGCAGTGACATTTTTATTCCTGTTTTTTATTCCTACTGAATCCCTAGAGCAGGATTAGCTATACTAGCAAAAGCTCCTGTGAAGGAGTGATGGGAGGCGAGTTAACAGGCAGTAGTCTCTGCTCACTAGCGGTGCCTGGGGCAGCCCTCGCTCAGCGTCAGTGTCCTTTCCTCCCCACCCTTCTCCCTCAGAACCACAGACCACTGCCTATGAGCTGTGTTTGTGCTGGAGGGCTCTGCAGCTACGCCATCTCAGCTCTCCTGCCACAAAGCAGCCCTTCATTGTCACCCGTGCCTGTAAGATCCCTCATCCCAGTATTTCCAAGAACATGAATTTACCGGCAATCGTGTTGATTACAAGTGCTTCAAGGCAATTTACCACAAGTCCTACACCAGTCTTTCCTCTCTTAAGATCTCTAATAGTAAAAATACTCAACAGGTGGAAAAATGCCATCATAAAGGAGGGAGAAGGGCTCCATGCATCTGAGTCGTTGTTTGTGTATTAAAGATCAAGGACTGGGGTAACTACATGAGAAGCCACTTCCCAATGTCATCATCTTTGGCTGCACTGCAGATATCACAGATCTAATGTTTAAATAAGTTAAATAGATGCCAAGAAAGGAATCCATGACCCATGAATGTTGAGAAATGGCTTCTTGGTCCCTGAGAGGAAAGAAAAACAGATAATTAATTGAGGTAACTAGTAGCTTTATTTCTAGCTTTCCCAGTAGCTCCAGGGATGTTCAGGACTGCCAGTGAATTGGAATAAAATCAGTAACTAAATGAGAAGTAAACAGTCACTGTTACAGGTCGTCCCCTGCGACCTCAAGCCACGGAAGGGGAACCCTGTCCTTGTCAGTTCTCCATCCCTGGGGCTGGTTGAAGACGTTGACAGGACGTTAGTGCGGCCACCTCCTCCCACCATGTGGTAGATCTGAGGGACGACAGGTCCCTTTGGGGCCTTCTGCCAGAGCAGGAGGTTACAATCACACTCCAAATCATTGCCTGCTTCTCCTATTTGTGTGCCACTCACAACAGTGCCTGAGATGTCCCTCTTGCCCCAGCCTTGCTCCAGCCCTGCTCACGCCACCTAAGAATCGCTTTCTTTCTAGAAATCCCGGTGGTGGGCTCTACACTAGCAGTGAATATTTTGGGGATGCCATAGCACAGCTGAGCAGCGCTGGAGCTATCCTGGATGAGATGGCACCAGCAGGTGACTGATGGCACCGAAGAACCTGCACAGGTGCCACTTCTAGAGGCATGTCTGCGGGTGCACACCCAGGACATGAAAAACTCCCCTTTCGTGGGATACACCCCACTGGTCTCATGACAATAAAATGGCTTTTTACCGCTGCTGCTTTCGTAGTTACCATTGCTGGCTGCCCTGGCAGGCAGGAAGAGGGATATACTACCTGTCCTCATCAGGGAGCTACTCCCATCGCAGGGCACCCATGATTGATATGCGTATGGAGATCAAAGAGGAGGAGGATGAACTCTGCTTTTCCACCCCTCGGTCAGTGGCTGCAGGAAAAGATGGACTCGCCCAGCCTGTAAAGAAAACCTTCTCACCCAAGTCATTTGCTTAACAGTGTTGGCTACTGCTGCTGTCTTCCCTCCCCGAGCTTAACAGGGAAAAAACCATGGGAAACCAGCTGCTGCGAGGTGCACGGCAGCTCCAGCAAGGGGCCCAGGTCATCGACAGCAGTGGTAATGTGCCAGGACTCCTGAAGACAGGGTACGGCTGTCAGCACAAGAGGCGGGTGCCAAAATTACGCCAGCGCCTCATTAACCCAGAGAGGCAGCTTTGCGCAGCGGAGGAGGCGGGGATGGCCGAGGAGGGGGAGGCCAGGCTGCTGCTCGGGTGTCAAAGCACAGGCGATAATTGACAGCTCCATGCTGGCAGGCAGCAACGAAGGAGAAATCTGTAGACTTGTCCTCCCAACATGAGGAAAGAGCCACGTGGTTCTCTAACAACCTCGCTTCAGCATCGCCTTCCTTTTCATGTGCGTAATAGCTACCAGCAGCAGCATCTCCTGTCAATCGCTGACAAAGGATCCCACCTGGTACCGTGCAGATGCTGCCTCGCGAACAACAGGCCACCAGGAGAGAGGTGTTGAGTGTTGGAAGATTTATAGGAACCAAACTCTTCTTTGTAAAAGAGAAAAAATGTGGGTGGCAAGAACAAAAAGGATGGGAATAGAAAAGAGACAGGGAGGCAAACCTGCTGTGAGGAAGTACAATAAGGGAAATAAACTACAGGAAAGAAGACGGTGGCCCAGCCAGGCTGGTATGGTGAATTGTAATGCTTTGCTTGTTTCGGTCCCTACTCCAGATTTGGTCCTACACTGATGCTGCTTACTATCCCTGGGGACCAGAAGTGAGGGTGTGATGGAATTCCACTGAAACACCAGTAAAATCCACTGCTTGTTGTTCTTTGCTGTCATGATCCTACTGACTCCTGGTATATTTAGCCCAGCAGTCCTTCACAAACTCATGATATCCCACTGGGGTCTGCGCGGGGCACTTAGAATATTTTGCTTATGTGTGCAGTACCATGCGATTAAATAAGTCCATATTCAACTTGGTCTTGCACCAAGATGATGTTACAGCAGCTCTATCCTCTCCCTAAGACTCTGCAGCCAGCAAAAATCTGCAAATCTGCTGACTTCTACCCTGGTTTGTCTTTAGCTTTTAAACTGTGTCAGGATCTTCAGTCACAGATTCTGCCTTCTAGACAGAGGTCTGAATTTTCACAGATAGCTCCTATAACTTTCTAACTCATAAAACTTCCAAGTAGTTGTCATATGCCTTCCTCCAGAAGGGCTCAGTAGGTGAAAGACCCATCTTGCAGCAGCATTTTACTGGGATATTTCTCCATCCTTTCCCCTCATCAGTTTAACTTTCAATGGTGCTGAGGGCTTTTCCTCCCCTCTAAGTGCTGGTAAGTGTTGTGAGGTACCCACTGCATCTATGCCCACAGACACAGCTCTACAACATGTCTTCATTTTTCACCTTTTTGTTTTGCGGAGGCACAGCCCCTCTTGCTCACCTGGCAGAGTGAGTTATCTGACATTACATTTGCACTTTCCCAGAGGCCAGCAGGCTTCAGCTACTAAGCCATCATCATCTAGCCTCCCCCTATGGGCATAATATGCTAATTTATACCCACAATCAAGCATCTGTGATACCATTTGTGTTGCAGATACTGTGGAGGG
Source organism: Charadrius vociferus (assembly GCF_000708025.1). Classification (NCBI taxonomy): domain Eukaryota; kingdom Metazoa; phylum Chordata; class Aves; order Charadriiformes; family Charadriidae; genus Charadrius; species Charadrius vociferus. The sequence goes on along the minus strand of NW_009648712.1, from coordinate 2,833,263 downwards.
AATTGATGGTTATTCAGATCTTGTGTTAACGGAGGAAAAACTGATTTATGTCCCCACTGAGTGGAGCAGTTACTAAAACCAGTGTGGATGAACTCTTCTTTTTCAATGTGCCTTGGCTGCATGCTAATATTTTGGAGTCTAGGTGACTCATTCATTGGAGAAACTTTGCTCTCTGAATTATTCACTTATTCAGCCTACTAAGCCAGATAATAGGAGATGGCAGAACCTTTCCTCATCTCTCAGAGGGTATATTAATATCTTTTAAACATTCATACTCTGCCCAAATATATATATTTCAAGACTTATTTGTGCCTGCATTCTTTTTCTTTAGTCAGTTTGATACTCTTTTGTTCTAACTTCACGAAAGTTTGCCTGGGGATAGAGCCATGCTTCCATACAAAGAAAGAAGACTGGCTTCTTTTTTTACACAAACATCTTATGTGTGAGGATGCTCAGCATTTATTCCCTATGATGGGGAAAATCCTAACACCACCACCCTCTTTCCTGCCCTATAGACGGTGCCTGTATCCAAAGATACAGTAATTTCATATTTATTTAAAAACATGAACACCTCAATCTATACAACTGAATCCTTCATCATCATTTACAATGATCAGAGCAGCTTTTCTCAGAGGCAAAACCCAAGATACATGTTACTTCGTGTGTCTATTCAAGACAGATGTCATGACATCTTTGTAGCTGTCTGCCCTCTTCCTGATCCCCATTTTGAGTTCGCCTCCTGCCCTACAGTCCTTTGCGGTGCCAAGGTCAAGCTTCCTGAAGCGCAGACCCTCTCTGCCTGCCCTCCTCTTCCCAAGGGCCCCACTCCTCTGTCTGCTTTGCTTTCCCTTTTGAGACACAAGAAGCAAAATGAACCTACTGCTCCCTCCTCTCTCATTTTCACGCTTTCCTCTACTCTCATTCCTTCTCCTGGAACATCCTCTCCCCACCGCAACACTGGTCATTTGTTGGGTCCCCAAGCTGTTCCCAGCTTCCCCAATAAAGGTGCATCACCAAGATCTCACATCAGGGAGATTCATGCCCCAATGGGGAGAGGAGAGAGAGACCAGAGGACCCTGTGCACTGGCAGGGACTTCAACATTGGTATTGCTCTTGCATAGGTACCACCACATATTTATATATTACCATATATTCTGTTCAGGAAGAAAAATACTGAATCCAACAACAGACAGACAGACAAGATAGGTCAGACCCACCATCCTAGATCCCTCTTCACGTTTTCCAGCATCTCTGAAGGTTGAGAAGGAATTGCAGATGGCTGAGATGCTCTTCATGTACTAATTTTATTTTATTTTACTGCATGAGTATCCAGGCTGTTAACATTTCTTCAGGCAAGGACCAGATCATTCTGTGATCATAAAGCACCTAGCACAGCCAAATCTTGGTCCAGCCTCCAGTTACCTAAATCATAACATCTGATTGCGTGCCTCTCCCTTTGTCCTTCCCTCAGATCATCAGGGCAGAAAGTCAGCCCGGGACTGAGTCACCTTTTGCATTTATTGCAACAGACTCTTGCCCCAAGTTCATCTACAAAACTAACATAATAATGAATAGAAAGTCTTCACTTTTGCTACTTTTTTCCATTTACTTTTACTATAGAAACTTAGCAAGATTACACATAATGATAATGAGATTAAGGGTAGTTTTGAACATATATGACAGTTTCTGATCACAATAAGGTGAAGCATACTTTTTTTTTTCCTGCT
>NW_009648712.1:2808665-2831314 GCF_000708025.1 Charadrius vociferus | reverse complement strand
CCTGCTGAGGTCTATTTGCTCTGAGTCATTATTTACCTCTGGCTTTTCACAACCCTGCTGTGCTAATACTGTTTCAACAGAGATTTTTAACGTTTAACGAAGGCACTTTGTTAGCTTTTAACCAACTGATTGTTATATTCTTCATTGCTGAACCTATTTTTTCACCTTCGCTTTTTTCAGCCTAAGCATTACATTTTGTTTCAACCAAGTCAGTCTCTGAACAGCCCAAATTTAAATATCTGCAAACTTTCTCCACTTCAGGACAGCAAAGCAGCATATGAAATGAGTGTTTCTGAAGTTTGGTGCCAAATGACACATTGAGAAATAAATAACACAGACAGTAATGGGTGAGAGAAAGAAACAAGATGAGTGCTGTTTTAAGAAGAATTGACACTTTCAAGGAGAACAGGAGACATACAGGAGACACATGTGCCTGGCCCATGGATATGGCCATGGGAGAGACTCCTTCTTGCACAGCCAGTGTAAGCCATAGCAATACACTTTGTGTCTGGTTGCTCCTGGTGGGGTAGAGAAGCAGGGAAAATCCAACACATATATATAGAGACACTGGTAGAGCCAAAAAAAAAGAGATCTTCCTCAGAGGTTTTCAGAGTCCTATGGATCCATGCTACTGCACAATCAAGCTCAGAGCAATTGCCATCCCTTTACAGCAGGTGAATAAAGGAGAGACAGTGTTAAATTTTCTGGCATCTCGTTTAACACATCTTCCATTCTGGGACCTTAATTATGTCCAGGTGGTGTCCAGGTGCAGTTGTCTGGACTATCTCCATTGGGCACATTTGCTTATAGCGTAGTCTGGTTGGGGGATTTTTTGTTTCAGAAAAATGTGTTCTCCTGGCCATTCATTATGGGCTTCCACTCTTCCCAAATTTTCCCTCTGTCCCCAAACTGAATAACAGCTAATCAAAGCCATAAATAAAAGAAGCCCACTTTGACATCTGAGAACACTTCTAACATAGTTTATACAATATGTTTGGCCTCAGTGATTTTTCCAAAATCCACAGCAACAGTGTATTTTAAAGCATGCAGTATTATTCCTGAGATGGATATAGTTTGTTTTTTCTCTTTTTGTTCTTGAGACCACTACATTTCACCATGAAATTTAAAAAATAACCAGAACTTTAGAAGGCAGTTATATAAGAAGTAAGCCATAATAAGAAAGAAAGGTGGCACCAATACACAGGAAGAACTTGAGGACAAAAATATCACTGTTGGGGGACAAAGGCATTTTCCAATGGTCAGCCACTGAATTCCACCACCACATTTGGCTATGCCCAGCAATCTCACTGAGGGTGTTCGAGAGGCAAATGCTGTCAGAAATGTTTTTATGGCAAACTACGACAGCCTAGATATAGGTTAGCAACCAAATGCTTCTAATGGTAGTACGGTCTGACAATGCCATTAGCTGGGATGGCCAAGAAGCGTCTTCATCCTCAGCAACCCTCATTCAATACATGAGATGATCACAGTCTGGACTTGGATTGGTTCATATTAAAGGCACTACACAAGACAGCTGATCACAGAAAATATTTTTTGCAAAGTTATTACAAACTGTTTCAGCTTAAATTAAATGGGAAACACAGCAAAAATGTTTTTTAAGATCATTGATTTCAAAGAACAAAAGTGCAGGTAAGTCATCCAAATTGAATATTGAATACAAAGAAAATGTACAGCTTCCCCAAGACAAAGGTGACCAGTGTGCTCAAATAGGAAGGATGAGAAAATATCCTGCTTTAGATCAGGAAAGCTCTGTCAGATGATATTTCAAGTCTGCTGGTAAATCTCTTTGATGAAGTAATAAAGTTTTGGGCAGTGCCATAGGACTGGGGAACAGCAAGGGTATGACCTGCAATTAAGAAGGTGAAAAAATTGACCCATATTTACAGGTCTATTAGAGCCACTTGAATAGCTTACCAGGCTTTAAAATAGCATTCTGTGGGGAGTCTAATTAATGATGCAGAGGTAAAAGCAATATGGGATAAAATGCAACATGGGCTTACTGAAGGTAGACCTTGCCAGACTCTCTCAATTTCTTTTTTTGAAAAGGTAACTATGAGGGCAGCAGGGGAGGTATTTCCAGTAAAAATAGGGAAGCATTCACGTCTTTGTACGAGGCCCAGGTGATACCATATGGAAAACTGCATACAATCCTGGTCACCCACGTTTCAGGGAGATATCTTCCAGCTGGAAGAGGCGCAGAGAGGTCAGTGGGAAGGTTAGGAAAATGAATGTGAGACGTCTGGCTGTTCAGCCTAACAAGGGGTGGCTGACTGGGGAAGCGGCTGCGAGAAACAGCCTGAGGATAGGAGACCTGTCCAAAATAAAAGACAACACTGGCGCAGAACCTATGCATACAAAGTGGTCAAGAGTAAATTTAGGTTGGAAGGAAAATGAGCTGCAAAAGCTTTGCAGCTCAGGCAAAGGTTTTCAAGAAGAGTTGTGAGACAGAAAGCTAATTACACCTCAGGATGAGCAGTGAGTATTTCAGCATTTGAGTGGATATTGTTGGGTGGCCCAACAAAGTGACCCGAGAGTAGGGAACTGTCAGGCGCTCAGGTGTTGTCTTTACTTCCTCAGTTCCCACTCGGTGCTTTTCAAAGACCATTGCTATGGTTTTACATAAAACACGTGGTCCGAGCTAACTTTCCAATCAAATTATTCAAATTAGATCATGTTAAGAAATACAGCATAAAACTAGCATTACTACTAATTTTGCAAAATGGCAATTAAATGCAAGGTTACTTAAGAACTAGTAAGTGGGCCACTTTAATACGACACAGAGTTTATATTCAAAAATTTATGTATTTTAATTTCAATTAATATTATCTTGAAAATAATTTATAATGTGAATAATTTAATAAAATTAGGAATGGAAATAAAGCCCAGCAGCAATAGACAATTATTGGTATAGGTATAGGCTGGATGTTTCTCGCCATTAACATTGGCTTCCTGTGTGAGTAAGAGAAGATGCAAAGAGCCCAGTTCTGTTTCCAGTTAAATCAGTTGAACAAGAGTTAAACACTCCCCCACTCTTCAGTTTGGTTTCCCCATCTGTAGCATTTTCAATCAAAACTTTATTAAGACTGAGCAGGTTGTGAAAGAAATTGTGATGGCTCACAGTGCTCTGTAAGTACACAAAGTTTGGGAGACACTGACACAGTAAATGTTGGCAAAACCCTGGAAAGAAACAGAGAAAAAAAGTTGTTTTCATGTTACGTCCACTACCACTTTTAATACTTGCCACCTTCCATGTCGTTTTCACTGGACACCAACTACGTTATCACGTAACTACTCAACAAAACAGGACCTGTCAGCGGTGGCAGGCAGGAGGTGAGGTGGCAGGAGGTCTTGCTGGATGCTCACTGTGTGGCCTGGACCTGTGACAGCCCATTTGCCCCTCTGATGGGGAGGGAAGTGTCACACTCTGGTGGATCCCATGCATAGTGATTCCCGTTTCACTGCTTCAGAAATATTCTCCATCATTTAAAACTGGCCTCTCTTTAGAAGTCTCTTAAATGGGAAAACAATTGTGAATTGTAGCACTGTATTTTCTGTGCTTTCATGTATTATTCGCTTCCTCAGAGAACCAAAAGAACTGATACAGAGAAAGAAATGGCCAAAACCCAGGCAAAACTTGTTTACACATTTAAAGTGTTCTCTCTTGAACTAGATGACCTTCACAGGTCCCCTCCAACCAAAATTTTTCTGCAACTATACGAAGTGGTACTACTGGTCCCTTCAGCCCTTTCTCCCAGCTCACAGAAGCTGGAAACAACAGGGAGCAGTAGCCCTCCATTCAAAGATGGGTACAATCCCACCTATAGGGGTGACACGGCAAGCCTAAGTCATCAGAAAACTGCTTACAGCATCCCTAAACTCATGAATGTTTGGGGGACAATACTAAACTTTGGGTAATAGTCATTTCAGTGACATAGATCACTTTGAGATGGACATAATATATAACTGAGTCAGCTTTGAAACATGCTGGATTTGAAGCAATCTCTGCTGCATGAGGAAGCCTTAAAATGTTTAAAATATCTGAGGGTCAGCCTGTAAAACTGCAGCGAAGCTGTGTTAAAGGTTTAAAGACAATTTATTATTTTCTACTGATCTAAATCCTTAAATCACCTTAAACTCTTAGCTCACCTAAGACTTTAAAATAAAAGATCTCAAACTCCCTGTGTCACTGTAACAAGCATTAAATTGATCACATTTATTGAACTTAAGCATGTAAATAAAAGTATAAACTTCATATTTTTAAAAAGTTGTGAGATTTTAGAAATGTCATGACTGAGTGTGTCTCTCAGCTCACTTCACAAAGGCAGTCTGCATTCATGCAGAATGCATCCCACAGTATTTGAAGCTTGTATGAATAACTGCTGTCTATCGTTTTCTTTTCCTTCAGTGGGGTTTTATCACACATTGCACAATAGTCACCAACATTGTGAAACATAAATAGGCTTGCAGCTACTCTTCTGCTCTCTTTTTCAAATCTTCTGTAATTTTCCAAAGAAACTTTACTTTCCCAACTCAGTGTTAAGTAGCCTCCTATCACATCTTTTGTTGTAAATAAAGGTTAGCTTTGCTTCTTCTTTCTGTTCCCTTAAAAAAAACATATGGACAGAGAGAGAATTTTGCTTTCCCCAGCACTGAAGAGATGTCGAGAGCAGTTAAGGATGAGAGAAGGAAAAGAAGGAAAGAAAAGAGGCTTTAAAGGACTAGCAGCTCCTGTTACTGGAGCCACCCTGAACAGTGCAATGGAGGGGGAATCCATGGCTCAGCAGAGAAAAGGGACTGCAGCACCTTCATACACCCCACCAGTGCAGAGTTTATAGGGCAGCTGAAGGATCCATCCAAAGTGTGTGCTCAGCCAAAGGTCTTCCGTGCTGGCCTTTGTCTCTTTGCTTCACCCTTCAAGCAAACACCTTAACCACACTCACTCATGACCAGCAAATAAACAGATTATAGGCTGGAAAACTCCCGAGAAAGCATCTGTAGCATTAATTTCAGGTATTACAGAGGAGTCAGTACCTTTTGGCTATAAATTGGAGCAGGAAACAAACAAAAGTTTACAGGGAAAAAAAGAATTATTTTTTTTTAAATCCTAAAATGTAGTGCAAAAGCAAAAGGATCAGAGGACATTATCCAGCTTTGAACTCACAAGCCCAAGGAAAACCCTAAGTTAGGCAAACTTTCCCCTGATGCTTATTGTTCCATGTGAAGGTAATTTAGGAACCTGAGCCCCTGCAGGATGGGCCATGCGAGTCCCCGCGCACAGGGCACCTGGGTCCTGGAAAGTGCCCCCTGGGCACGGTGCCATGTTGCCCACCTCGCACCTCTGCCCTCCTCTCTCTGGGGCAGGGCACAGCTTTCAAATCCACCTCAGAGCTGTGGAGCCCTTTTTGCCTATTAGAAAAGCTAAATCGGACACAAAGTGCCCTGACTGTCAGCAAAGCACAGCCGATGGCAAGAGCCACCGGGGCAGTCCGAAGCACAGCACTTCTCTTTGCAGGCTGCTGCCCCACCACAGGCTCAACCAGCGGCCCTTCAGGTGCCACGGTGGCAGCTTTCCTTTCAATTAATAAATCTAAACTGGGAAGAGCCATGGAGAGGCAGGAATTATGCAGGGCAGTCAAAGGGGAGAAGGCAAAGGCTAATGGCCTGAAGCGAGAAAGAAAGACAGTCCAAGATGAAAAGATCCTAACAGCAAGGTCTGCCAAAACACACCCACGGGAACTCTGACACTGGTGATTTGTGCTTTGGGAAGATCAGGGGGGAGGACGGAGAGGAGGCGATGGCCTACATGAACACTTTGTGGCTTCAAGTGCAAGAAATAAACAATCACTCCAGGAATACTAATCACTACAGAGAGACTTTGAGTTGCTCCGCTGTGGGTGAGGTAGACTCCACTCCCCGACCGGACCATAAAGCTGTGATATTATCAGCAGTCTGAAAGTCCAGCTCACACTTTTCCCTCTCTGGATATTTCTTTACACAGTTGATGTCAAAAATTACACAAACCCTTTTTTTAACCCCAGCAATCTAATGATCTACACCCATGTTACTAACAGCCTTTTTTAAAGGCACTTAGCTAAAAACCCAGTAAATTTGGGAAAAAAAAAAAAAAAAAGAAAGAAAGACAGACCCTATTACCCTATTTAACCTGTCAGATCTTTTCCAGCCCAGAATTCAATATAGCACAGCACTGAATCGCACCTGTTGCTCTGCTGGTTCCCTTTCTCATGAAAAATACATTCAAAGAAGTCTGCTAGATCTTGCTGTGGTATTTGATTCAGCTGATCTTCAGACAGTCCTTTCTAGCATCTAAGAAGCTATGTGAGAAGTGATATTCAGATACAGCCCAAGGTCTTTACCAAAACCAGAGGGTTTTTTGCCTCTTTGCTGTTTTAATAGGCAACTAACTACTCCATCTCACATCCCCCATTTGATTCAGGCTTTTCCTTTCTACCTTTCAAGATCTGTGTGGTCCAAACATAAGTACAGCAATTCAACACCTTACACTTGGATATGCCAGTAGTCTGCGTATGCTAGTCTATGTGACTTCTATTCATCCATAAACGAGATTATGTATTTTTATCCGTTGTAGCACTGGTAGATAAAATGCATTTTATTGCTTGATATTCCAGGTCAAAGAGTTAAAAAAAGTAAACAATTTTTTTGCTGAATTAGGAGTAGCAAAACTCCTCTGGATCTCACCAATCATACTGGCTCCAGCACCCCAGTGCAACAGGAACAAAATGCACAATCACTCCTCAAATTGAGCTACAGTCTTAGTGTCATTCTCCTCCCACTGCCCATCATCACTAGAAGCCTGAAATCCCATCAGTGTGAGTGTCAGTAAAACCACTGATTTCAGCCTGTGAGCCCAATCAAATTAGACATGAGTTTTTCCCTAATAAACCCTGCCCTGATTAGAAAGGGACCAGAAGAAACCTCCTTAGCTCCATCTGAAAACTCATTGCCCTCATGAGTCATGGGTTTATTCTGTATTTTAAATGACAAAGGACCTCCTCAGCTCAGCATCCCATGTTTTTGCAGGTCTAGTACTTTGGTGATTTGCTCTCCACACGGGCTCCCCAATGGAGTTCAGGTCTCTCTTTTAAGGCTCAAAAGCTGGGGATAAATTTAATCCTAACCTCCCACTTTTCCTGCCTGTGCAGGTGTGCCCTCCCACAGTACCAAGGAGCAACAAATCAAGTGACTTCACAAGAAATAAATTGCACAAAGACCAGGGCCTAAGCTCTGGACATGGCAAGAATCTCTGAAGGAAATTAAAGCACCTTTTTACTTCAGTTTTAGTTTAAACTCTTCTTTCTTCAGTCTCTTGTCTTCTGCCAGGCAGAACATGGCAAAGGAAACCTGATATATAATAATGAAAAAAATTAACCAGCACATTCTGACTTTAAGCAGTGTGAAAAACTCACCACTAGAAAAGAGAAAAGAAACGGTGTACCTGTCAGCATAATACCAGAAAAGGCAGGCAATGAGTTAACCTGAAATAGCAATAGTAGAACAGGTTGAAAACTGATTGATCTGTGTACACCAGAAGTTATTACTGAAATATAATACAAATAATGCAGACAGTTAAACTTCAGAGGCTGTACCCATTAACTTCCATGGCATTATTCCAGAAATTAATTTGGCTCACGTCCTGTAACGTGGGCATTTGCACAGACATACTGTCTTTGTATATAGTTGAGGACTGACTCACAGTCAGTTGTCAAAAGCAGCAGAATCAGTTGAATGTAAATGTCTCAGCAGGGAACACTAATAATTTTAACAGTTACAGACAGTTTCCCCCATGCAAAGGGCTCGAGACAGAGCTAAAATTGCTGAGACCCTTAGCACACCAGGGAAAACAGTAGAACTGTGATCTGTCCTGCTGGGGAAGTCCTTCATCTTGGGGATGGAGGGCAGATCCCCTTGAAGGTGTCCACCGTACAGATCAAGCAAGGTCCTGTTCCATTCTAGTTTGGCACAACTTTGCTAAAGTCGCTGGAGGTTTACCAAGACAGCCAAGCTTAATCTCCAATCTGTAGAATATGAAACATATCCAAGTACTTATATCCAAAGCTGCAGCTTCACTGTTACTTTAAGCTGACCCGAAAGTAAGCTGCTGACAAAGAGAGAGGTCTCGCCTCTTCTGTTACAACAGCAGCTAGTGCTTCTGTGCTGGTGTGATAAGCTAGGTAAGGTGCTCACCCTAAACTAACCAACCAAACCGAAAAACGGTTACTTGTCACCTGGATCAGCCCCTGGATGGAATTTCCCACGCAGATGCACAAGCCCTCACCCAGGATGGCAGCAGGGCAGGACCGTGGGGCCAGGAGCAGCAGTGACACCAGGAAGGGTAGGAGAGACAGACAGAGAGACAGACGGCTGTTTTAGCAGCAGTGCACAATTAGAATAGTCTTAAAGCAATCACGAGAACAAAGCCTTTTATATCAGAGGGGAGGACATGTTTTCTCAATGAGTCAGTACTAAGGACCTGTTCCCAGCTCGGTATGACTCTCCTTTTCCACAGGAGATTTAAGGTTCTGTTTTAAATGCAGAGCAGAGGATGACTTCTATGCAGGGCAACTCGGGAAGAAGTCCTGCACTGATTTACAATTATCTGTATGTCCAAAGCGTCCCTTTCTTTGCCAAGGTAATAAGCCCTACCCCTAATCTTTTCTGCAGCAGAGTAAATATTAGATGTAATATAACAGATCTGGTGGTGTTTCTAGCAGAAAGTTGCTGCTGTCGTATCATGCAGGATTGTACATATAAATGGCACCTTTTGAAAAAAACACGAATTTGCAAGGTTTAAAAATACTATGTAGCACTAGTGACATCTGCAGGTACACATCGGTTGGAACAGCAAGAGGAAAAAATGCCAAAAATGAGGCTTTTGTGAGAAGCTGTCGTAAGGAAAACCAGCAGATGTACTCACAGTGCCTGCCTTCACAAGCCAACCCGGGGATGAACGGGCCCTCTCAACTGCTGTCTTAAGGGGTTAAGTGAGACTCCTCCTCTAAATCACGCTCTGGAGGAGCTTCTCATTTTGTTGGCAATGTAGGCGGTGGGGTGAAGCTGGCCTCTTGTTTTACAAGGCACCTACACAGCAGTGTAACTATTCTCCTTTCTAGGAGCAAGAAATACAGGCATGATCTCTGTGGGGAGGTTGTGTTTCTTCCTCAGTCAGACCCAGGTATGGTGACCAAGAGACACCAGTGTGAAGAAGACAAACGCAAATCATTGCAGCTTGTCCGTCAGAAAACGGGGGAAAGGCAGCAACTGGTTTTAAATGTTTCCACAGGTCAAGAGAGATCATATCAGTGAAGAGTCACTACTGGTTATATTGAGTCTTGTTGCAACCGATAGGTCTAACGAATGCTCTGCTTTAAAGACAAAGCGATAAGGGAGAGTTCCTACTGAGAAAGAAAGCATACTCAAGATAAAAACTTTGGGCAGAGTTGTTTAGCAAGGAGAGAAAATGAGTGAACAAACATGCACACGAGTGAAGATCAGAGCACTGTGCAAACATTTAAAGGCAAGAAAGTTTGATCCAGCTTGAAGTATAGTAGCCAGATCCTGAAAAAAAGGCTAGAGGAGAAAAGTCGTGAGACAGCAACACCTGGATTTGGTGATATAAGGCAGGAGACAGTCTGCTTTTTTTCATTTCCCCTCTGTTCAAGAAAGCAGTCCCTTCTGCACGATAAAAAATTGAACTTCACCCTCATCTTCTCTCAGATGATGCTGTTACAGTTTTGCCATACACAAATCCAGCCACTCTACTTTACAACACTTTACCCTATTTGCGCTAGGAAAGCTATTTCTAACTCACTTAATTTACACTGCTGTTAAAACATTGTTTTTAAACTAAATGCATGCAGGTAGAAAACAAGAACAAAGAGGAATTGGATTTTTCTGGTCTGGATATATCTGTTGCACTTCTTTGCTTAAAACATGTTCATTTCTGATCTTGGTTGATTTTTTTTTTTTTAAATGCTATGTCTTAAGTAAAAATTTTGCATTTTACATCATGTTTAATCCAAGTTCTCAAAATCCTTACAAAGTATTGTGCCAGAACCTCCACACCATCAAAGAGAATCATCTATGACTGTTTACACTTGTCAGGAACACAAGTCATTACATTTTGGCATTTGTGACATAAGGCACCACTGTCATTTTAGAAATACCAGGGATGAGATCTGTTCTGAAGAGATAATATGCAAGAACCCTGTGTTCTACCCCAAAATTACAGCAGCCTAACAGCAGGTATGCTATGAATGATAAAATTTCCATAATGTAAGGTGAGGTATTTATGGTTGTGTTAGACTGCTAACATATAAACAACAACAGGTTTTACTCAGGAAATATTCAATTTCTGTGTAGATCTCCTGAACAGAAAGATATTTTTACAGTACAGGAAATGAGAAAGAAAGCGGTAATACAAGTGAGAACAGCAATCAGATCTATGATATGTTTAGTAAAAAAAACTGTACCAATATGCCTGGGGAGCTGTTGAGCAAGGCACACAGAAATACATGCCACAGCAAATCTACAGGCACTACAACAGTATGGAGGAACATGAACTACCTTCCAAAATGAGAAACCAGGTACTACAGGAATAGAAAAAAAATGGGGAGGCTGCAAGGAAAGAAAAAACAGCACTGAAGGGTGCAATTGAAGGGAAGACTGATATAACGATAAAATATTAGGAAAGCACTGATAAAAAAAAAAGTAAAAGGAACAGGTGGGATCTGGAATTGCTTTGGGGGAAGAAGAACAAGAGACCCTTGGCAGGCAGAGCTGAGAAACTCCTGGGGAGCCCCTGAACAGACTGGATTTGCTCTACTTGTGTGATTTCTTTCTGAGAGACAAGTGATGTCACAGATTATGCCACTGTGGATGACTTCAGTTCCCCAGGTACAGCTGGGGGAGAATATGATGCAAACATGAGGTCACAAGCTGGGTCCAAGGCCAATCTCAGAAGTCCAGTCAAAACCTCCGAAAAATGCCAAAGGCACAGCTGAGAGTAGCCTACAGGCACTCACGTACCTCAGGCTAGGACCACCCCAGTCTAATGGTCCTCCCAGGCCTACTGTCAGGAGTGGGGGTCCAGATGAGGTTGGTCATGGCAGTTGAGGCCTATTGAGTGCCCACAAGGCCCTCACACAAATAGCAATAAGACTTGTTCTTGACTAAGATTTGCTCAGCAAGAGACCCTTCATCAGTTCTTTTGTTTAGAGCCCAAAGACAATTTTTGATGAAGGACTAGTTCAGTAATGAAACTAAAAAGACGTATCTCCAGAAACCAGACAGATTCCTCCTAAAAAGCGCGACACTGTCTTTTATTCAACTCTAGCTTTTGCATTTAGATACACATCTGAATTTTGTTTATAAAAGCTTTTTCTTCACACATTTTCATAGCAATTTTCATGTAAATTCTGTACTTCAAAGTAAAGTTTTACTCTGGTATTTTGAACTAGGATTTTTATATTTTTTTTAATGTGTAAAAAAAAGACAGGAAGTTGTCTGGTCACTCTCACTTACCCAATAATGCATATATGAAAAGGTCAATCTGAGGGAGAAGTGAAATTTGCATTTGACAATGCTATCGCTTTTCCCTCTAACCAGCACCCTTACTGATGCCTTTCATCAGCACGGACCCGTGCCATGGCTTGCCAGACCTGCACTGATCATGAGTTCAGAGCAGGTGTAGGGAGAATTTCCTGTCATTGGCACTTAGGTCAGTAATGCAGCTTACTCGTGCAACTTCCACAGGGACCCTCCGTCCACAAGAACATTCTTGGACTAAACCCTCCCTCTCACAGCTCCAAATATTTCTGCTGTCTGGCTGAAGGATGAGGAGTATAATGTACAGAGATCCTGTGTCTGTTGGAAATAATTGCTACATCAGAAGAATGAAGAGACTAATCTAGCCCCTCACCTAAACCACTCCATTGTTCTTGCCCATCAGCTTCTTTCTTACTCCTCTATCCTACAAACAATAGCTCACAAAAAGTGAGGAAGACAAAAGCAACTAGATTCCCAACTTACTTGCCAGTACAGTTGCAAAGGGTGCCAGAAATAAGCCAGAAGTATTAATGAAATGTATTCCCATGCCCCTAAAATCAAGTTTGCATCCAGAAGCACTGTGCAGTTAGAGTAATTGTTCTGGCAACTTCTACATGCCAAGTAAGCCCAAATGGAGGCAGCGTCAGGTACTCCACTGCCCCTCATAGCAGCTGCGCTTGGCCTCAGTATCTTCTGTCAACTAACTTCAACTTGCTTTCCCTAAGCCCTGCACAGGGCACTGCTGCAGACTTCAATAGGCCTCAGGCTGCTTAAAAATACGTCACTGTTGATACCAGCATTCAGCCACTGTTTTGGCCTGGACCAACCAGTTGTGGCAGAGACCAGGATGGTATGAGAAGCAAGCAAAAGACGGAAGCAAGGAAGAGGAAGACAAAAAAAAATATAACATGTCATAGATATAAGAGTATGTGTCCTTATCTACACATGGCAATGGCTTAACTTCATAGACTGTCTTTTGATAAGCTAACCAGAATGAGATCTTTAACTCCCTATTGCTAACACTATCAAAAGTATATCTCATAAAGCATTAAGGAGCCATTTGCTCTTAAAGCTGACACAAAAGGATTTGTTTGCACATGTTCAACATTACTGACCTTACAAGTTGCATTTTAAAAGAGTGACAAAAGCTTTGCAGGGAAAAGACTGATAGTACACGTTGTGCTTAAAGAAAACTGATGGGTGCTTTGGATATATCTGTTGTCTTTTAGCAGTAATTACAAGCCCAACTCATTGGCCAAGATCCTATAATGCCCAGTGCTGTTTAGGCGTCAACTAAAAAGATTACATCTCGTCTAAAGAACAAACAAGAAGTGTATTCAGAGAATGCTGGAGAGAAGGCGGAAAAGCCCGTATGCTTTTGTAAATATCTCAGGTACACCACAGGCTTCATAAGTTTACATTTTAGCCTTTGTTAGTCCAAAAAGAAATTTAACAGAAAGAATAAAAAAAAAAAAAATCAAAGGAAATTATAATGGGCTAGAGTCTGTGGAAGGAAAGAACTTTTCACCTCGGCAGCTGAGCATAACAGTGGAACAAAACCAGATGATGTCAACAGAAGGACATCTTCTTGCTGTATTTGTCATAATGCAGCTTTTTATTAGTGATTAGACAGTCAATTAAGGGCTGTGTCCCTGTCTGCCATTCTCCTGACACTGAACTGATGTTCATGTTTCCACCTGCAGGTGTAAGAATGACCCTTCTTCCTCTGCACTTCACACCTGAATCTTGGGGAAGTTTATTCCCAAAAGGCTGACTGCCAATCAGCCTTTCCCAGTATTTAAAAATTTTTAAAAATATCAAAGTTGGGATTATTCCTTTCAAGTTTGGGGTTTTTTTAAAGTTACATATTTCTTTCACGTGTTCTTTGCATTACATTATTTTCAATTCATATGTTGTATCCCATGATTAACATCTTCAGCAAAGCTCTATTTAAAAAACAGGTCTTTGAAGTAGTTTCTATTGACTCTTACAGTTCTCAACTCATGTTTGAGACAACGCTTCCTACAGTAATGAATACATATGTAATTTGTGTAAGTCGATGTGTTTAGATTATCATATAGTATAGCGAAACAAATAACTGATTAAGTGGTAGTTCAGCCCAGAAAGATAACATTCAGACAAGTGTTAGGTAAAATATACTAATATACCATATGAATATACACTAAAAATTGGAAGATAAAAGAGACATCCACTACTTCTCACATTTCTTTAGTATTTATTCTTCCATTTATTTGCTAGCCTTATTGACAGTGTGAAGAAAAGAAACTGTGTTTTAGAGAGTTACCCCTGTTTATTTTGTAAGGAATCTAGTACCTGGCAATTCCAGAGCTGTGCAATCAGATAACCCTTAACAGTTTGGAAACTGTGTATTGAAAGAAGATTACCTGCATGCTGCCTCAGCTAAGTCACCACACATAGTACAGGGAGTCACCAAGGTCAGTCATTTTCCTGGTTCTTGCAGCAAACCAAACACAGCCTTACACAATGTGTAAGAAATTTACCTGCTTGTCATAACCTCCAACAGAGGTCTTGTAACAGAAATAGAAGTACAGAAGAGGACAAATGAGGTGTAATATTCACATTTATCCTGTTTCTCAGTTATTTGAATTGCTTGCCCACTGGCACACTGAACTGTATGCAGATTTGCTCAGGTGTGGAGTTGAGTTGGTCCCTGTGCCTTATGTCATATTTGCATGTGAGCAGGGCTTGCAAGACCAGCAGTTTCACAGTATGGGTTAGAGCTTCACTGGGATCCAGAGGGGGCTGTGCAGTGTTAGAGCCACTGGGACTACTGCACACATCCTCCCCTGGGCCAGCAGATTTTCTCCCTCAAGGACTAAGAACAAATACTGCTCTTTTCTACGATCTCTCAAAACTCTAACTCCAGAACGCTTGTTTCTTGAAGAATAGCTGGAGATGCACATAGATGCTTTACGCACCTAAATTCTCTCCTGCCGCATCTGAGCAGCATTAGCGCCCTTCTGCAGAGAACACCTTAATTCGAGTTCTTAAAAGTAGTCCCTGTATTCCCCTGATGTCTGAACATCCTTAGTGAAAGGAAGTAATCCTGCTATGTGCCTGACAATTAAAGTCATAATTTAACTGGATGTTTTATGACAAGGAAAAAAATGCTTCTGAATGCAGTATAAACTGTTCAAAAGAAATAGAATAGAGAAGACACTAACTTTAGAATAGTATTGGTCTGACGGCAAATACCCACTTTTATTGTGTTTTTAACTAATACCACCCATGAACACAAATATAAGCTGTACTGCAATTGAAGATGGTATCCTCAACAACCAGAATGAAGATAAGGTGGATACACTACTAGGGGAAGTCAGACAGAAGCAGTATCCCTTAACCGGTCAATTAAAATAGCTGGAAAAACTACACAAACCTTGGGCATGCATGTTTGTCTGAAGGAGGACCTATATCACAGAAGGCTTATCTAGGCTTTCTAACTAGGCTAATCTCCTGGAAGAGACTAACTCGAATTTCCAACTGTGGCTACTTACATCCCTCATCCAGTTGCTCCTGAGCCTTTTTTTTAATCACTTTTCTTCTAAGAGCCTAATCTCAATGTTGCAAACTTTTTGGGACATAATATTTTCATGAAAGCCATTCGAAATTTAACATGACAGAGAGAATAGAGAAATGGATTCAGAGAGGAATTGATCCACAAAAGCCAAAAGGTTATTTCATACAAGGAGTTATGAACACAAGTCCCTTTGCAGGCCCCACGGATAATCATTAGTAAAGTGTATGGGGCCCAGCAAATGGCGAACACACACACAATTATGGCAAGCGACTTTGCAATTTTCTTGTCCTGCTGCAGTTTTGACCCGGTCCTTGCACAGAAAGAAACAGAGAAGTCATTTGCTGGGGTTAGAGAACTGCCTCTGGATGGAGATGAGCTCTCAGTTACCAAAGACTCTTTCTTTGGCCTTGTGGAGGAAGAAACACTGTCCTCTGCTTCCGATGGAGGAGAAAATGGTCCGAGCCTCAGCGAGAGGCAAAATCTCCAGGACAGGCTGTCTCTCCTTGGAAGCTCACAGTCCTGCATGCTGCCATGCCGCTGGCGCCTCTGGATGTTGTGGAAGATGTGCACGTTGAAGTAGGTCACCGAGAGCAGAGGCACGAAGAACTCCAGCGTGGACGCACACAGGAGGAAGTACCAGTTGTCAAAGAACTCAGCGTAGCACTGGTCCACCGCTACCACGCTGTGTCCGGCCACGTGGTCCCAAAAGAGGATTGCTGGGCAGTAGAGGAGGAAGGCAAAGACCCAGACTGCCACCATCTTGATGACAGGGTTGGACGCTATTCCCTGCTGGGCTCTGTAAGATACCTGTGAAGGAAAAAAAGGAAGAGGTCACTCCTGTAGAGACAGGTTTTGGAACCAACAGAAATAGCAGGAGAGCAATTTTAGCAGAGTGCTTGGTAATTTAGGGCTGCGACTATACTGATCAGCTGAAGCTCACCCAGGTTTGCTGGATTCATTGATGTTGACATAACGTAGGGGTGTCTCTCTACAGGTTAATGTAACTGTGCTAGGGTCCTGGTCCATGGATGAAACATGATTATCCATCACTACCTAGTAATTGGTATGCCTTGTTTGAGACTTCTGTGGTCTGAAGTGCCAGAGTCATAAACATTTTATAGTTGTTCAGAGCATGACTCCCATCCACTGACAACTGTAGTGCTTTTTACAGCATTTTACAAGCAAATAGGACTATGTGCGTCACAGTGCTCAACAGAAAATGTGGCACATACATTTAACACCCACCTTTGAGAAAATTGTTTATTGCATACTTCATAAGGAGGTAGGAGTGGATTCCAGCTCTGCAATGCAGCCTTTAGCTGATGAAACATTCTCCCCTACTCCAGGGTCAGTACATTTTTTCCACTATATGTTGCAGAACAGACATTTATCTTGTAGCTGACATCCTGTTCCACCCCTTTCACAGGATGACAGGCTGAATGTGTGATTCTGGGAGCTTAGCCATCCAGTTGAAAAAAAAAAGTATGAGTTAATGTCAGTAAAGACTATCATATGAATGTCCATCGGTCTTAATTACGTTTGCACAACTGGTGTGAATTTTGCACTTTGTAAATGCTGAGTCTTTGGATTTCCAGTGTAATGTTTCTTATGTGGAAAATGTTTTAGTGTTTTATTTCCCAGATTTTTTTTCCTTTAAATAAAATAACATAAAATTAAAAAAATGTAATAAAAGACAGGTATAACATGTAAAATTAATTATAATTAACAAAAATAAAAAATAAAACTGAAAATCTATCATATGACATTATCTTGACATTCTCATACACCACCAAAGAGCTGGAACCTTTAGCTGTCCCTGACATTTCCCTGCCACTTGAGCTAACAGAGTGAGTACTGACAAATTCTGGTCTCCACCCTTAGCATGAACCAAGACATAAAGCACATGTATGGTGGATAGGATGCTCTGCAGAGAGCAGAGACATAGAGTTTGTTGTCACGTGTCCACAGGCAGTCTCTGCAGTCTGCCCCTTGTTCCACTCTCTGCCCCATTTGCTCTTGCTCCCAATCTTCTCCAAGAACATCTGGGGCCATAACTCAGGCCTAGACATCCTTCCCCGGTGTCCTTCATCTCACTGCCCTAACCCAACTGCGTTTTCCTCCCGTGCCTGATTTTAGGTCCAAACTCAAATCCAATTTATTTTGAATTTCCTCTTTCCTTGACCCCTTTTATCAGCCTCCTGCCTTAACCTTTGCACCCCTCAGCCTGCTTTCCCTCAAGCAGTAGCACAACAGCAACCTGCAGTAGAAATTGTGAGAAAAGTCCTGTTCGACCAGCTCTGTGCTGGAACATGCTCAGTGCAGAATATTCACCACATCTAGCTACAAATAACTAATAATCTCCACATGCCGTCACATTTTTGAGAGCTATTATCTCAATTAAATTTGGGCTTGCACTCACCAACATGACAAAGGTTGGTGAGCATAAGCCACCAATGATCTTGTGACAAAATCAGAGAAGTTATAAATAAGGTACTTACAGCTTTAGTCACTGACAGGAAACGGTCATAGCTGATAAGAACAATGTTAAACACTGAAGCTGTGCACAGGAGGTAGTCCAGAGACAGCCAGAGTTTGCAGATGCCTCTTCCCAAGTGCCATTTCCCTGTCAGGCTGTAAGGGATGTAGAGAGGCATGCAGAAGGCACCTATGGAAAGCAACCACAGAGACGCCATGCAGATCAGATGGACTGCAAACAGTATTCCTGGAAGCAGAGAGAGACACTAGTCTGGTGTTTGGCCAAAAAATAAATAAATCTATAAAGGTGAATATGTAATTTATATGCTGAAAATCTTACGTTCTCATGAAATCTGACAGTGACTTCATATGTACTAGGTCTTAGTGTGTTTGGGTATGCTGATTGTTGGGAATAAGCTCAGGGCAAATCAGCAAAGAAGGATCTGCTTACGAAGAAAACTGCAGTGTAACCAACTTATAGTTTCTAAAGACATATAATCAGTACTGCAGCATAAACGCACTGTGGTTGCGCTGTGATATGTAACCTCATTGCTGCTTGTCCTCTAGTCTTTTATCTGTGTTAGAGTTTTCCCCCAAACACATCTACAGATGCCGCTAATGTCGGTTATTAACTTAAGATTGGTTAGCATTTGTAAGCCAAAGACAATATATTGGACAGTCTGTGTGGTATCTGGAAACCTCTTCTACCAAAGGTAGAGCAGTCACAGCAGAGGTATGAAACCCTCTCCCACTTTTAAGAGGTGTTTTAATCTCATGTTGGTTCTCCAGCTGAGATTAACTCCAAGACTATTTTTGTTCCGTTACATTTGGTTTTTTTCTCCAAAAGGCCTTTCCAGAGAAGAAAGTCATGTTTGTGTTTTGTTTTTAAGACAGCAACTTCTTCATTTTACCACTAATATTATTTCAAAAGTATGGTGCAATATCTTATTCCTGAAAACAATGATCCACTAGAGACAAATATAAAACTATATACAGCTTCAAGATCCATTTTACACTCTTTAGATTATTATTTTCAATATGTCCACCAAGATATTAGATGTTACTGAACATATCCAGGCTGATGCGGCCCACCGACAATAATCCTCTGGGCAATGAGCTGACAGACTGTTATCAACAGGCAAACGCGCACAGTCCTTTGAATACTGATGGCCTGTTTTAACATATACCTTAAATACAAGCAGCATCACTTTTGTACAAAATACCCATTTTTCAGAGCTGCTGGTGACAGCTACTGCTCTTATCAACTTTAACGGGATCAATGTTTGGCACCATGTCAAAAAGTAATGACTGCTTTTAGCTATAGATATAAATACAGACACAAGAACCAGGTTTTAAGCATTTATATTTGAAACTATTCCCACTTTTACTAATTAGAGGTTGCAAAAGACATGAGTCACATGCCTGGAAAGATTCCAGACTTCTAAGAAATTTTAAAAATACCACAGCAGTTTCAGAAAATAAAGCATTTCGGAGACAAAGTCCTAGATTTACATGGTATATAGGTCAATATCATACTGATACCAATCATTTCCTCTTGGTTGATTTAAGACTCCATGAGACACCAGCCACAAACAAGAACTGGTGTAGAAGACAGATATTTAAATCTCTTGATTGAACTGCAAGATACGAGGAGAAACAGACTTTTGCAGAAGACCTGAGCAGCTCTAGCAAATTGTCTGCCTGGAGCAGGAAAGCAAAGGCTCTAGCACGTGTATCGTTTGGTTTTCACCCCATGGGGCGAGTCGCAGAATGAGGCACCACAGGTTATAAATGACACAAATGAAGGAAAATCTTAAAGGTTAAATTAATACACTTCACTACACGGCACTGACAAAGGAACAGCAGTTAGGAGGGATGGTATTGCCAGAAGTAGAGTAGGTCGATGAGTGCTATTTCCCTCCTCATGATTTAGTGAATACTGCTCTCTGTGACTGTCCTGAAGAGACAGCACTTGTGTGCAGAAATACCTTCTTGCTAGCCTCAGGTCAAGATGTTTGCTGGAACATATTCCACAGGACCATGGTTTTGTCTGCCACATGGGCTGTTTCCCTGGCCTGAACCCTGAAGGACTGTTGCACAAGGCATTCATGCCTCCCACCTTCTCGCCTGTCATCACCCACTGGGACCGGATCCATGTCACCTCCAGGGACCAACTCTCCTGGACTTCTGCAATGACACTATGGGAAGAGGGGACTAATAAAGAAAACAGATTGGACATGCCAGCAGGCTGTTGCTGGCATCAGGCAAGCCATCTGATCTATAGCCTGTGTTGAGTGGAAGCCAGTAAAAAGTCATAGTGTTAACATTATGGCTTTTTGTAGTGTAGTACACTCATAAGCCATTAGTATTATGCAGAGAACTAATTAATTTACCTGGACGTACCATAGATAGCTGTATAAGAAAACAGTTACATTGTCAAATATGAGGACGTTCTGAAGAGTGTGATCTTACAGCAGGAGCAAACGTAAATCCTAAACTAGCAAAAAATCTCTTTCCTTCAGTTGGTATTCACTTTTTCCTCAAGCAACATTTAAAGTATTTATATGAAAATTTGACATTATAACATATTTTGAGACATAACAGGCAACTAAAACACTTAATGCAGTCTCCCCCATTCCTTACCCTTCCCTGGAGACACAGCTGGGAAATAGTTCTCTTAGAAGAAACCACCCAGCAAAAGAAGCCCACTTGCTTCTCCTGAGATTCCTAGCAAACAAGTAGTGCCTCCACGGCTGCAACTTACCCACTGCAAAGTCAGAAATGGCGAGATTGAGAAAGAAATAGTTACTCCGATGCCTGAGGTTTCTGTCCATGATGAAAGCAAGGATCACCAGGACGTTTCCGAGGATGGTGACCAGAGCTAGCAACACCATGAGGAAAGCCAGCAGCACCATCACGCCCAGTGAAAACTCGGAGCTCGGTGACTGTGTGGACAAAGTCTCGTTGCGTGCTCCAGCCATATGCGGAGTTTCGGCAGTGCTGTTGTGCATGTTGCGGATCCAGGTCAGTTCAGTCTGGGAAAAAATTCGCATCTGGCGGAGTTATCCAAAAGGTTGAGACAAGTCTGTTAACAGGATGGGCTGAATAGTGACACATCCAAAATATTTCACAAAATCAAAATAATGGATCACAAGATTTCAAGGCCTGGAGTCTCTAACGTTCCTTGATTTGAACGCACCTATTGGCCTGAAAACAAAATCTATAAAAAAGACACCTCATAAGCAGCAGTAAGTGCACACATTAAAGCAAATTATCTCTTTCTCTCCTGAACACTGATCCTTATCTGTTGAGGTCAGAAAAGTCAGTCTGAAAACAACCCTTTTCACAGTCAAGCATTTTGCATATTAGCATTGTGTAAGCATTTTTACACATTCAATTCTGCTGAAGCTAAAACCAGATCTCATTTTCACTTCCCCAGTGGTGAACAGGATTTAAATTATTACAATTCTATTTCTCTTACAGTAAAATGTGGGCACTGTTGCACTTGCTGCTGTACCACTTACTAAATTGTACAGTTAAATCAGAGATGTATGTTTCTTAATGCTGTTGGTTACAGAGCATTCAAAATTCAGTTACACACTGCAGAAGTATCAACAATACCTTTTCAGCTCATCCTGATTAGAAGCAAGTCTAGCCCTGGGCACAGCAAACCAAATACATCGACTTTGGAGGACTTAGAAGTGTGAGGCATCTAATCCTCCTCTTCCCAAGTAATTCCCAGGTAAGCTCCCACTCCACAAAGTGCCAAACCCTTAACCCTCTGCAGATGTGAGAAGGCATATCCCTTCCTCACCGCCATTTCACTTATTTTGTTAAGAGCGCACAGAGGTTGGCAGGCAGTGGCTGTGACTCATGCCTGCAGCTCATCAGCTCCATAGGACCGTGGCACTCCCTGTGACTGTCTTTTTGGACTGCGGCCACCGTGCTTGAGAGATGTAGGACAATAAACAAGGAAAGAGGTGACGGACAAGATGTGGGGAGGAGAGGTGCAGTGCTCTGATCCTGTCTTGGGGAACAAAGGGAAATATATTCTAAGGAGTCATTAATGCAAAAGGTGTAGGGCAACAGGAACAGAAGAGACCTCAGGAATGATGAAATGTGACAGACACCTCCCTCGGGTGCATGTGCACAAATGCAGTCTGGAGCCCATGTTCCTCCAATGCACAAGAGGAACCAGAGCTCCCTGTGCAGTCACAAGGCCACCAGGCTGTTGGAATAACAGAGGTGGCGGGAGAGCTTGGGCAACTGGAGGACTGCAATGAGCAGAGACAAGCTTGTCAGCAAAGACAGGCAGGGGAGATGAGGAGCGAAGATTGCCTGCCACGTGCAGAAGCAGGTTGAATGTATGGAGCTCTTCTAAGGGGTAGACAGTCTGGTTGCAAATTTGTGAGTCAGGGTCAGAGGAGAGGCCAGTGACATGGGTGACATAGTGGTGAGAGCGTGTTGTAAAACACACCAAGTAGGGTAAGGGAGTTGATGAAGTCTTCATTAAGCAAATCAAGGAAGCCTCTGGCTCACAGCCCCTGATTCTTGTGTAGGAATTCTTGACATCTGCTGGAAGGGCAATGCAGCAGGTACAAGCAATCAACAAGACTCCTGGAGGGCATCAGGGACAACTTTCTGATACAAATACCAAATGGGCCAACGAGGGTGACACACAGCTAGATCAGCTGCTCACTGGTAAAGAGGAACCAGGTAGGGATGTGTAATCAATGGCAGCCTTGGCTATAATGACCATGAGGTGGTGGTGTTCAAGATCCTAAAAGTGATGAGGAAGGAGAGTGCCAGAGTACAGACCACACACTTCAGGTGAGCATACTTGTGTTTATTCAGGAAAGTGGTAGGTGGGATCTCATGGCAGGCAGCTCTGAAGTTGTCCTGGTTTGAGGTAAAACAGAACCAATTTTGGTCAGTAACTTCGCTTCTTAGCTGGGCCTCTCTAACAACTGAAATTAACAGCATATTGTGCAGACAATGTTCACTCTCTCAG
>NW_009648712.1:2761614-2808473 GCF_000708025.1 Charadrius vociferus | reverse complement strand
TGCAATGGCCGACGTCTGAGGAGGACTCTGTTCGTCTGCCTGCGATCCCGATCCTGAATGCAGATCCGGAATCCAGTTCCCGTCCGTCACTGAGTCCAGCCTGGGACTGCCCCAGTGCCAGCCGGTGTCGTGATTGTCATCTCGGGAGCT
This sequence comes from Charadrius vociferus, assembly GCF_000708025.1. Classification (NCBI taxonomy): domain Eukaryota; kingdom Metazoa; phylum Chordata; class Aves; order Charadriiformes; family Charadriidae; genus Charadrius; species Charadrius vociferus. Next base: position 2,808,323 of record NW_009648712.1, on the reverse strand, counting down.
TGATACGGTTTTGTATATATTTCATTTTTTTTTATTTTATTTTATTATTAATATTTCCTTAAAGTAGTTTAGTTCCTTCTAAACTCGTAAGTCTCTTTTTCCTCCTCTGCCCCTCTCTCTGAAGAGGGGTAGAGGAGAGCATCTGTCGGTCCCATCTGGGGTCCTTCAGGTCCCCAGTAGCCGATTTGGCCTAAACCACGACAGAAGTGAAAATGTGTTTAGGAAACCTGCATGCCTTTAAGGACAACAGATTCCATGCACAAGAAAAACCCATCCCAATTGTCCAGAAAACAAGTAGAGGTATTGGGAGACTAGTTAACCAGGGAAGATACAATGCGAAAAAGCAGCATGGAGGACTTTGAAGCAGGGACAGGCTACAAAGGAGGAATTTAGAAATGTTGCCTAGCTGCATAAGTATGATGTTGGGGAAACAAAAGCTCACCTGGAGTTGATGCCTGTAAAGGACATCAAAGACAACATGAAGAACTTCAGCTGCCCCATTAACAGTAATATCCTGAACAGGAAAAATGTAGGCCTGTTGCTGAATGGAGACAGTGATCTAGTAACAGCAGATGTGGATAAGGCTGAGGTACCCAATTCTTTTTTTGCTTCAGTCTTCACTAGCCAGGTCTCCCTCTTCTCCATGATTAGTGAAAAAGTTCAGGGAGGAGACCTGTCAGAAGCAGGTGGGAATAAAGCAGAGATTACTTGAGAGGACTTGACCTGTAAAAGAGTCCATGGGACCTGATGGGGTAAACCCAAGGCTGCTGAGGGAACCAGCTACCATCCTTGCAAAGCCACTTTCTATCCTCTTTGAAAAGTCATGCAGGGGAGGGAAGGTTCCCAACAACTGAAGAAAGGCAAATGTTGCACTCATCTTCAAATGATGCCACAAGGACAAAAGGTCAGACTCTCTTTGGTCCCTGGGAAAATAATGGAGCAAGTCCTCATGGAAGGCATTTCTGAGAACTTGAGGGAGGAAAAGGTGACTGGGAACAGTCAACATAGGTTTACCAAGAGTAAATCATGTCTGAGCACCTTGGCTTTCTTCTTTGACAAAATGACTGGAGACAAGGGGAGACTAGACATTTGCTTTTAAAAATTAGGAAATGAATAAAATATTAAAGTTTTAATCATAGTCCCTTCATGGGGCTGAGGGAGAAATCTATGTGGTCACTCCTTCCTTCCTCCCTGCGGAGGAAAAACCATAGCCTAACATAAAGGAGACAGCAATTAGGAGAATCGGGCTTAAATACTCGTCCCAGAAATAAACAAACAAAAAATAACACAATTTCTTCCAACATCTATGTTTTATTTGTTTGTTTGTTTGTTTTTTTAAGACCTGAGAGGGTAAAGTTAGAAAAACATTGTTGTGGTTTGAGTTGAACCTCACAGAATCATAGGCCTACTGTCACCATGTATTTACAAGAGCTATTGGACATCTGCAAAGACAGAAGAAAATGCAAAGGCATGAAATGGTGAAATGGATGAGTGAGTGCATAGAGGGACTTGGCTTAGAAACCACTTTGGCAAGCAAAGTCCATTTGTGTCAGTGCATGAAGGGCACACCCAAGAATATGCTGAATAAGCATGTTACCACAGCCCCGCAAAATGTCCGATAGGGAGGAGAAGACTTAGGATGCCACCTTGACCAAGACAGCTGTGAGCACAGCAACTAAGTGCTTGACTTACCCTGGGAACACCAAGCAAAAATTTCAACAATTAGAAAAATACAACAAATTCTTCAAATATACAGGAGTGGTGTGACAAAGCAGTTTGAACTCTGTGGGTGTAATAAAGAACATCAAAAACATTGACCTCTAGTAGCTCCACTGCCCTGTGTGGTTTCAAATTTGCTGCACATGGTGCTCTCTGACACCCTCTGGTTTTCCAGGACTGCAAAATGTGGATACAGTTTACCTAGCCAATAATTTTGTAGGGCATTTTTCCAAAGTAAACAACACATTCTTTAATCACAAAATGCAAACTGAATTTTTATACTGAAAGCATAGGAATAGAAAAGCAGACAACTCAAATACTTTCCCATTTTGGGCCTACCTACAGTTTCTCTGTTTAACAGATATTTATTTAGTACATCAGCTATTCTATAAATGTTTTAAATGTGTGTGCGTTTGGTTTATTTTAAGCCTCACAAAAAAACCCAAAACAAATCGCACAAAATCTGTGCCAGCAGCTTAGCTCGTGACAGTGAAAACAGCAGTGCTGCATCAATGACCTCCTCCTGAAGCTGTATCTCTCTTAGCAATCCATAACGCTGCCCACATGAGGCAAGGAAGCATAACGAGGATGAATGGTGAAAGATAATCTTCCACTAGTACAAAAACTGGCAAGAGAAGTCTTCAGATCCAGACCTCTGAACAGAATGGCATTTTAGCTCCTCAAAGCCATCAACTTTCGTGCTATGATTAAGCTGCTTACATACATTTTAACTGTGCTTGCAAAGGACTACTCTGCTTCTGCAACACTGCTACAGCCAATTTCAAATTAGATAAAAAGTACTATTTAAATTGACTCTTACTCTTCATTGTTCTGAGCATCAGACTGCTCTTTCCATATTTTATACATTTCTATATATACACAAAGAGGAAAGAAAACTATATAAAAGGAGAGAAAAAAAAATTTAACCAGTGACTCTCACTTACCCATCCATGAAAGCCTTCTGGGTGAGTTGCAACACCCAACACAAGATAAGAAAGTTTGGCACATGGAATGGGTTATAATCAAGCTCCATTTCCTTCTCCAGCACATGTACCCACTCCTTTCAGCACTGTGTGTTCAACTGCTTTGTTTATTAACAGCTGCTTAAGACACCTCTGTGTCAGCTTTCAGACCTCTGTTTGATACTGGTTCAGCAGCAGAGAAAATCCATAGAACGTCACAGTAACAGGACACAAAGAACTGATCTAGGATAAAAATCACTCTGTCAGTTCAAATTTGTTCCAGACGTTTTGATGGAATATCTTTGCACTTGCAAAGCTTTACGCCCCAGAGGGTATTGTCTATTCTCGCACAGCCAGCCAAAATCATAAATCCAGCATGAACTTTGTATTGCTTGCTCTGCTAATTCAACAGGAATGTGATCATGTGCCCAAGCCTGGCCCTTCTTTTAGGTAATCAAATAGTGCACAAATATGACACTAAATATCATTTAAGCATGACCAAAGAGGCAGCCACTGTCAGGAGAAAAGACAGTACTGGTGAAAAGAGAACCATTTATGCCTATGACAATTTTGAGAACCAATCTCAAAATTCCATTACCATGGAAACTTTCGTTCTCTGAAAATCATCCAGAATTGCTAACTTATGTGTGTGGTGTCCTACAACATATAGTATGGACTGTATTAAAATTAGAAAAGGACAGATATGCTGGATTAGGCAGCTCATTCACTTGCATATTGCTCACTGTGGGAATTATAATGACTACAGGACACTGTCTTGTCTTCATAATAGTTTTTAAAATGAAATTGTACTGTTCCTGTGAGTATTTATACAACTTTTCAAAAAATGTAGCAGAACTGCTTCTACACTGAGAGCTTTACATTCACAAATAAGACATAAATTTTAACTCAACACATACACAAGCAGGTATCTCCCTTCAATGAACATCTATGGAGATATATATAGAAGAGTTCTTTCATAGTACCAGATCTATGCATATATTAAAAAAAAAAAAAAGGAAGAAACAAAACGTACCAAAAGCACATCCAACTAAACTTGTTATTCTTCTCAATGCCCTAGGTGGTGTTTAACCTAGCATCACACCAGCAAAAACAAAACCAAGATCCTGAAAAATAGCAGAATCAGGGCACATACCTGCTTCTGCTGCACTCTTAACCAATGCCATTAGTAAACAAAAGTTTTTTTCTTTATTTCTGTTGAAGACATATGTGAAAATATAGCACTAGATAAGAGAGGAACCTTATCTGCAAGTCATTTATTTTAACTCTCTAAAAAGAAGGTGTGTTACGTGACCTCCATTTTGCAAACATTTTGGGACATAATATTTTCATGAAAGCCATGCGAAATCTCACATGACAGAGAGGGTAAAGAAATGGGTTCAAAGAGGAATTGATCCACAAAAGCCAAAAAGTAATTTCATACAAGGAGTTATGGATGCACTTTCCTTTGCAGGCCCCACGAATAATCATTAGTAAAGTGTATGGGGCCCAGCAAATGGCAAACACACATACAATTATGGCAAGCGACTTTGCAATTTTCTTGTCCCGCTGCAGTTTTGATCCGGTCCTTGAACGGAAAGAAACAGAGAAGTCCTTTTTGAGAGCAGTGGGACTGGTTTGTGTTGGAGATGGACAGTTAGCCATCACTGCTGGTCTCCACGACCTTGTAGATGAAACACTGTCCTCTGCTTCTGATGGAGGAGAAGATGCTCCTGGCCTTGGCAAGAGGCAAAATCTCCAGGACAGGCTGTCTCTCCTTGGAAGCTCACAGTCCTGCATGCTGCCATGCCGCTGGCGCCTCTGGATGTTGTGGAAGATGTGCACGTTGAAGTAGGTCACCGAGAGCAGAGGCACGAAGAACTCCAGCGTGGACGCACACAGGAGGAAGTACCAGTTGTCAAAGAACTCAGCGTAGCACTGGTCCACCGCTACCACGCTGTGTCCGGCCACGTGGTCCCAAAAGAGGATTGCTGGGCAGTAGAGGAGGAAGGCAAAGACCCAGACTGCCACCATCTTGATGACAGGGTTGGACGCTATTCCCTGCTGGGCTCTGTAAGATACCTGAGAAGGAAACAAACATGTCACATATTCAGATAACATTTTGTAACAACTATGTCAAAAAAACATAAGCAAATCAAATACAATATTTGTTCTGTAATTCCCCAGACACCTAGAACATCTTCACTTATGTAAGGTCCCGAAAAACTCTGTTAGTCTTGCTCATCAAATACTGTAGCTCTGTAATTGATTTTAATACTTGGGATTGGAAAGGGGCAGAAATTATGACAGCTAAACTACCGTTCGGCTTCCAGGTGTGAAAGGACATGGCTTATTTTCATCACCACCACAGTAAGGTAGCAATAAGGAATCAGTTTATGGTTCATGAAATGCCCAAGCTCAGAGGAGAGTGAAAGCAGCTGTGGGATGTCCTTCCGGCACAGGCAAAAGTAGAAGCCTTCTGTATTAGACAGGTTGCCATGTGCGACTGCAAACACTAGACAATATAATTTTTAATACTGTCTCCTCTTGTCATAGCAGAAAACTCTATCTCACATACATGCTTTAACATCCCTTACTTTATTGAAACATTCTGTTCTAACACTCACTTTACCTTGTAAACAGCTCATTGCATTACTGCAAATCTTGGTGGTTTTATGCCTACCCAGACCACATTAAGCTATTTTATTCTCTAGCCATAAATATCTACCTTTGAAAAAAATACTAAGAATTAAAATCATGTCATCCAAAGTTAGGAGAGGTAAAACTGCCCTTGTAATAGCCCAGCAAGTATGCACAATACAAACTTAAAGGTCTTTATCCCCTGCATCTCTCAGAGAGCAAGATGATCAGTTAATGAGAAGCTGGACAATTTCATTTCCTCAATACTGTTCAACATTTATCATCCCAGGCATTACTCAGACCCAGAATTACTACCTTCCCCATCAGCTTCCTATGCTGTTAATTAGCACCTGCATGCTATACAAATACTAATGAATGGTATCTTCAGAACTGCATATGACAAAAGGGGCATTGTCCCTATTTTACCGGTGAGTAACAGAGTAGTAGTGCAGTGTTACACACATTATTTTAGATTCTCTGTTTTAAACATCTGCAGCCTGAAGATTCAGGCACTTCTCCATCTTAAAGCATCGCATTGGCTCAGAGCACAGCTCCAGTTCTGCAATAATGAATTTGCAGCCCTTTGCACGACCACAAGTATCTCAGTGGCAGAAGTATCTCAGGCAGAAAACAGGAAGCTCAGCACAGCCGCACAGAAAGTTAAGTCTGAAATGGGTGGCCCCTGGCCACAAGCTGGGTTTGCAGTAGAGGCACCAGTAGATCCCACGTCCATGAGGAAACATGATATCTTTTCTTTGGATAAGAGCCCTATGTTATACTCTCCTGAACTAACTCCACCCTAATTACCTAAAGAAGAAAAACAGAATGTGATCATGTAAATGAAGACCATCAATAATGAGTAAAAACATGGACCTCAGCTGGGTTGCAGAGGCCTTTTTAATTTATATTTCTCACATTCTGAGCTCTGCAACTTCATTAATATTTTTCAATATTACAATTTCTTAAATACAGGGATTTTCATACTTTATTTTTCAGCTTTAAAAAAAAAAAAAGCAGCAACAACTAACCCTAAAACCACAACACTGGGGAAGAAGAGAAAGAGATTAGGGATTGTATCAGCACTTCCCAAACGAGAATCTCTCGATCTAATACAGCCCATGTCACTCGAGCTAGCACTCATGAAAAGCACTTTCCATCTGGACCAAACACCAGGTAGAGCTTAGAATGGTGAATGATAATATTTACCACTGGATTCCTCAGATACCTTCTGAAGCAGAGGTATGATAATACTCGAGAAACACCTCTTACCTCTCCACATATTTTGATTTATTCTTCCTTTTGCTTCAAGGGATTAGTTTCCACCCAACTGCTTGTTGGCAGCACATGTCAATCACCCCCTGTGGTAATGCAGATCCTCATCTGATCTTCAGTCAGTCTATCCCACATCTCTCTCCATACCCTCTTCTCCTTTTAAAATTTATCCCAAGCCTAAGCACATCCTTGACTTAACCTAGTTTTCGTTACCACTCTTCTCATGACCAAAGCCCAAGTTCTCCACACTCCTGCTGCCCCTTTCCTACCTTGACTTTCCCACCTCCTCTATAGTGTAATTAAATAGTTTCTAATCCAGGCGGCAGGAGGGAAACATTGAAATCATAAGCAAGGCGTTACCCTATCTCTAAGTCCCAATGTAACATTGAAGCATCAACGTTTCTCCGCATAAAAATGGTACAATAATGAAGGACTATTTAGATTCTAGTGTTAATTGTGAACACTCCGACTTTTATAGAAATCTCAATATATATTGCAAAATAATTAGAAGTGTTCTTCTTACAGCTTTTGTAACTGACAGGAAACGGTCGTAGCTGATAAGGACGATGCTAAACACTGAAGCTGTGCACAGGAGATAGTCCATAACTAGCCAGAGCTTGCAGATGCCTCTTCCGAAGTGCCAGATCCCTGTCAGGGCATAAGGGATGTACAAAGGCATACAGAACACACCTGTGGAAATAAACCAAACGCACACATCAGTCATCACTGCAGGTAGTGCTCGTGAAAGCATAGAAACACTTCTTTGGTATCTGATAAAAACACCATACTGACTGGAATTGCCATGTGGAAGGCTTTTATTCTCATGCAACCAATGACCACTTTACTACAAACTAAGCACCAGTAACTTTCTTAGAATTAACACCGTTCTGAAAGGTTTATTGTGTGTCATTATTACTTCTCCTGTTTATATCACCTTCTAAAGGAAGGAGCAGCTGACTTTTTTACCTGCTGCAGTAAACACTATTCTGTATAAACTGCTGAAATTAAAACAAACAAACATCTTCTCCCTCCCCAATGTAATTTACTGTTTTCTACAATAAATTATCTGATTGCCATGCTTTTATCCTCTTAGAAACATGATATGGTGTCCAAAAGTGCTCCAGAAGTAACTTTTATAGAAGTAAAATGTGAATTTCAAGCTGATCTTTAAAACTGTATGATCAAAAGTCTGACAAAAACTGCACAGTTAATTAAGTACACTGTTGTGGTTTGACCCGGTAGGCAGCTAAACGCCACACAGCCATTTGCTCACTCCTCCCCAGGGGGATGGGGGGGAAATCAGGAAAAAAAAAAAGTAAACCCCGTGGGTTAAGATAAAGACAGTTTAATAGGACTAAAAAAGAAGGGATGGTGATGTTGATGATGATAATAATACTGATAAAAGAATATACAAAACAAGTGAGGCACAATGCAATTGCTCACCACCTGCCGACCAATGCCCAGCCAGTTCCCGAGCAGCGGCCTGCCGGACAGCTTTCCCCCTTGTTAATATGCTGAGGATGATGTCATATGGTATGGAATATCCCTTTGGCCAGTTGGGGTCCACTGTCCCAGCTGTGTCCCATCCCAGCTTCTTGCGCACCCCCAGCCTCCTCACTGTCAGAGCAGTATGAGCAGCTGAAAAGTCCCTGACTTAGTGTAAACACTGCTCAGCAACAACTGAAACATCAGTGTGTTATCAACATTATTCTCAGCCTAAATCCAGAACACGGCACTATACCAGCTACTAGGAAGAAAATTAACTCTATCCCAGCAGAAACCAGGACAGTATACCCAGTCTAACATTTCTTCTCATTGTAATTCTTGATCATAACCACTTTTCAGTGGTGAGCTATGAGGGTATTACCTATGGAAACACACCAAGTGGTGGGAACATACACGAGTGACTCACACCCATGGCTATCTAAATTTAAGCTGTTAAATACAAATGTTGTGAAAGTGCCAATAATGAATTTCTAGGTGATCACACTACACACGCAGTCACAAAGCAGCCTTGAGAGGCTGAAGAGCCAATGGTGTAGTTTGCTGTGACGCAGTGAACAGCATCTATGCTGCAATGAAATGGAATCACTGCACCTGCAGAGCAACTGACACTTGTTCTTTTGAGCAAAAGGTTATATTATAGATTTTAACACTCACAGGGGGGAAAAAAGGGTATTACTTCAACTTTAGATTTACTTCATAACAGTGTGTCCTCCTGTAACAGGTACTGAAGAGTATCTTGAGAGTTTCTGTTTCCCTAAAAATCTTACAATTCCTGTTATTCTCCCTCTACTGAGAATCAAGAGATCTCAATTCAAATCCAGCTATAGGTCCAGAAGCACAGAGATAAAGCAAAAATTGTTGAAGGTCAAAATCAGATAGATTAAATTTATTGAAAGAATAAGCAAAGGGCCCTGCAAGCATGGAAGTGTGTGCTTTTCGCAATTAGGATCAAGCAGAAATTAAGGATAATTTAGGTATACCCTAAACCTAAGTTATGTAGCTACAGAAATACAAATCAGTTTGACTTTAAAGTCTGTGAAGCTTTTAACCACATTTAGAATGAAAAACTAGACAGTCAGATAAACGCAATATCACAAAACAAAAATTGATGGAAGTTCGGTCATGCCAAGATCTACTTCCTTCTTTGATGGGGGACATTATTTACTTTGTACTTCTCAGCTAGATACTGGTATTTGTTCAATGAGGTGCTACATTGTGAGCCAGATGACAGAATGCCACTCTGTCCACTGGTTTTCTGTTCACTGCTGTGGTTTTTTCCTGTGTACCGCAGCCAGACAGCAGCAAGAGCTCTGCGGCACAACAAGGCAGTTATAAGCTGGAAGAAGACATGAAGCGTATGGTGGAAGGGATCAAAACAGAACAACACAAGGAGATCTGGGCATCACGAGGACCGGACTATTAGAAACCATGGTCCTAACAGAACTTCTGACACTGGCAATAAATTTTAGGAAGAGTTCCTTCTGTTCTTTCAGTATCTTTTTAAAATGTGTAGGTAAAAAAGTAGAATAAAAATAGTTTTAAAAGATTTTGTTGTGACATGACAAGTCAGTATATAGATTTCATGAAATAGCCAAACCTGTTTAAAACCGTCTTTCTGAATACTCAATGATTTAACCAAGACTTTTACCAAAGACACCTAACACTTCACAGAATATTGCAATGCATCAATCTCCAGTGGCACATCACACAAATGTTTTAATTGTACTTTTTCTCAGTACAAGTTTCAAAATTTCTCAGTACAAGTTTCAAAATAAAACGTGTCGCTGTGTATAAATATATATGTATAACATCAAACTTAGAGACTGTTTGATTTGTTATTTTTATTTACCTATATAAACACATATTCCTGAGGTATGACTCTAGATAGAGTATGTACAGCAAAATACTTAAAAATACTACTCATCACCATTTAGTTGCAAACTTCAGGCAATTATCTGTATCATAGAATGGTTTAGGGTGGAAGGGACCTTGAAGATCATCGAGTTCCAACCCCCCTGCCATAGGTATGGACACCACCCACTAGACCAGGTTGCTCAAAGCCCCATCCAGCCTGGCCTTGAACACCTCCAGGGATGGGGTATCCACAACTTCTCTGGGCAGCCTGTTCCAGTGCCTCACCACCCTAAGAGTGGAAAATTTCTTCCTAATGTTTAATCTAAACCTGCCCTCTTCCAGTTTAAAGCCATTCCCCCTCGTCCTATCACTATGTGAACTACTAAAAAAGTATTGTATGAGAGTAGATTGAAAAAGAAGATAATCAACCATGTATGCAAGATCTGCCAGATAATATATATGATATTCAATTTGACTATCTAAACTTTAGTCTGACTCTTCACAAACAACTCCAATTCTTTGTTATTCCACACAGATTCACACAGACACTAGTATTTTTTCCTGAAGCCATGACGTTAAGCATTAGCTGTTTACCTGGCAAAGGATCCACTTCTTATGATAATGTATTTCTGAAAAATAGTAGGCTGCTAGGACACTTAATGCAGTCTCCCCCATTCCTTACCCGACACAGCTGGGAAATAGTTCTCTTAGAAGAAACCACCCAGCAAAAGAAGCCCACTTGCTTCTCCTGAGATTCCTAGCAAACAAGTAGTACGTGCCTCCACGGCTGCAACTTACCCACTGCAAAGTCAGAAATGGCGAGATTGAGAAAGAAATAGTTACTCCGATGCCTGAGGTTTCTGTCCATGATGAAAGCAAGGATCACCAGGACGTTTCCGAGGATGGTGACCAGAGCTAGCAACACCATGAGGAAAGCCAGCAGCACCATCACGCCCAGTGAAAACTCGGAGCTCGGTGACTGTGTGGACAAAGTCTCGTTGCGTGCTCCAGCCATATGCGGAGTTTCGGCAGTGCTGTTGTGCATGTTGCGGATCCAGGTCAGTTCAGTCTGGGAAAAAATTCGCATCTGGCAGAGTTATCCAAAAGGTTGAGATTCATAAGGATTATAAACAGAATGGGCCAAAAATCTAATAAACAAAAAATTGACTCAGAAGGGCAAAAATTAAAAGGTTCTGATGCTAGATAAATCTAGTTTTCCTAAGATTTTGTAATTTTAATAAACACCAATGCATCTGAAGCCATGTTTATCTCTAGAAGTCACCAGTAAGAAATATGTAGTTTTCCCAAGCTCATATTGTAAAATGCAAGCTCTTCTTTATGCAACCCGACCCTTATCTGTGGTGGTCAGGAGAGCTGATCTGAGAATCTTTCTTGCTTCCCTCCCTTCCTCCCTCCCACCCTCATTTCGTCCCTTGCAGAAATGTTTTGCTTCTTAGTATTATGGACATCAACATTTTCTGGAAATTGTTCCTTAATCTTGGATACCTATCCTTATGAGAACTTAAACTACTTTCCAATTTCATCCTTGTTTATCTAGCATCATTGTATTTCGGCAAGTCTGTGGTCCCTCTCTACTGTGTTTTATCTTTTTGTTGACCAAAGACACGGTCAACTTTGTTGTTGCTATTGTTGTTCCTCTTTCTGTGGACCTTAGGGCTGAAAACTGATATGCTGTAAATAAGAATATATACAATTACTTACCAGAGCAGTTAACCAGTAATGGTCCCTCAGAGGTCAGATGCAAAACTCCCACTGAAATCAGTTTGAAAACTCTTAGCAGCAGCCCCAGTGACACAGCATCAGCTGCTGCTGACCCAGAACCAAGCAGCAAGTTACTGACTCCCTGAATATGAATGAGAGCTCGGAAATCAACTTTGATAGGACTAGGCTTTTCTTTCCACACTGGTGGGAGAAATCCTGTGTCTTCCACAAGCGCTTATATATTGTATGAGTAATGAAGCCACTTGCAGAGAGCTGTGAGTATTCCACAGTTGTAAAAATTCAATCATTTTTATTATGGGTTCTAAAAACACTTTGGTGTCTAATTTTAGATACTTAAATTTGAAAAATGTTGGCTGTCATGCCTGTGCTTCTGTTGTGGGAACAAATTCATTAGCATTTGCCAAGTGCTTTTACTAAATGTTTGAATAGCAGCAGTACAAAAAATGCAAAACTTTATTATCCATACAAATATCTTCACAACATGCCTGTCCATTACTGCTTTAAGCTTTGTTTCATTTCGAGGTAATGCTGGAAATGTAGAAAACACCCTTTGGCAATGACTACTAAGTAAAACCACTAGCCTTTCTCCTGCTAGCAATACTGAAGCTGATCTACATGAAGTTGTTGAGGTCCAAGCTATTGCATGGGTGAAAAGAAAATAAAGTGGTGAACAAATGTGAGGTCAAATTATGGGTCTGGCCAAGTCTGTGCCTGTAGCCTAAGGAAGAGTGCAAGAACATGGCAAAATATACTGCTGATGTGCTCCCCATGCCTCCAGGGATTTGTGGCTCAAGGTGCCAATACGGCACTAGAAGTGACATTCGATCACTTTATTTTCACTTCATCTTCTAAACAGTCACGTTCTTAGCCCAAGAATTTCTGCTTCTGCATTTTATTGATAATAAAAGACATCACAGGGCTCCTATAGGCCTCGAAGGAGGGTAACAGTCCTTCTGCAATTGCTTCCCTGCATTAAAACCCACAGAACAGCAGGAAAATTGCCATGGACACTGCCAAATCACACATCCTACATACACTGTTAACATGTCCCAATTATTCTTTTTCCTTCCTCACGCCTAACGCAACCAGTCCCTTTTGACTGGACTCACCTTATCATGGGAGCAACAGCTCACTCCTGTGTGTTCAAAGTGACAGTCCCTTGGTAAGAAGCACTGAACCTAGGGCAGCTCATACGCACACAAACCTTCACAGGGGACTGCTCAGAAACTGTACTGAGACACGTATCCTGGAGAAAAGCACATAAAAGATTTTCTTCTAGTAGTCACGGGGCTGCTCGCCCTCAGTCAGGAAGGAGTCCTGGAACGGGTTTCCCCATACCCAGTAACACTCTCTCCCCTCTTTTCAACTGCAGAAGACAAGAGAGGACCCAAGCTCTTAAGTATTCTTTACTACCGCAAGCTTTTGGATATACTTTGATTCCTAACTCGTCCGTGAATGGCCAGAAATGCCAGCTTGAGCTGGCAGGCTTTCTACACACTGGCCTCTATGACAAATCAACGCACAGCCACCACTCTCAGAAGAAAAGAATTTGTTGCAATCTTCTGAAAGCCCCATGAGGGCCAAAAGGCTGCAAAAAACCGTATTAAAGCAGAAAAATCGTAGGTCCAAACTGTGTTCCAAAAGAATGTATTTTTATAAAAAACACACAAACAGTCAAGCCATGAGGCTAAAAGCCATTGTTTGTAGCAACTGCAGTTAAAACTGGATCCTCTTAACAGCAAAGCCCTTACTCAAGTATTACGTGTTTTTTTTCTCCAGTGAGAATATATGCTAAAATAATTAAAGCTACACTGGCAGTTAAGTTACTGATGTAATTTGCAACTACTGTGCCTTAGAATGATGCAATTACAGCTCTTTGCAAAAGTAAGTATAATGTTTTGGACCCTCTTCTTCTCTCTCAAGTTGCTTTACAAAGTATAACTAGAAAGGTTCTTATTGTATCTTAACCCAAAATCTTCAGTGCTGAAGAACTGTATTAGAAGAGCATTAAGAGTATTAAATACGGAGGCTGCCCACATAAGGGCTTCCGAGATTGAATCACCACGTTCTCACTTTTGTAACATGCAACAAACTATCCTAGTTTTAGTACACATACATGCAACAGCTGTGCTATAACTTAAGGTAAGATACAGATAAGAATCTAAACAATTAAATTAAGAAATACGCTATCACTTTGAATCCCCTGCTTTTCTTTGACATTTATATTTATTGAGGCAAGAATTAAGACATTAGCTTAAGTGTAGTAAAGTTTAGCAGTCCTAGAGTCCCCTAGGAACCTGGAAATTCTTGGCTCCACTTCTGGTCCAAGTGGACCCCCCTTCAGTCCAATAGTTGATCTCTTTGCTGTAGTTTCCTCAACCCTAAGAGGAGGGTAACGCTAAGTGAGCTTCTCAAAATCTGAGGGAAATTCTGCATTAATTAATAAAGTATGTCAGTGGAAGAGAATGAAAGATACACTCTCCAAAGTAACTTCAGTCTATAAGTTAAGATAACTCATTTGGGAAGCAAGGAAGTCAGACTTCAGAGCCTCCAAAATCAAGCTGAAGACAGGATTCATCCTAGCTGAGCACTCTACCCATACAGTCTTCAGTCTCAAGAGGAGACTCAGCAGCTTCACTGTTTCTCATGAGAAACAGCTGACCTTACCAAACGGCTTAAATCTTAGGGTGCTTTGCAGGAGTATATAGCTACCTAATTCCTTTCCTTCTCCCTCCCTCAACATTCTTTCTTGGGGCTAACTTAGATCTAACTTGGTTTCTCAAATTCTTAGGTATCTAACTCTTTCACACCATGCTTGGAAAGCCTGCATGTAGCAGCACACCTAAAACTAGGAATGCTACACTCATGTGCCTTGTGAATGTCCCTCCATACCACTTGTGCCTATTTTGCAGAATTAATCTGTTCACATCCAGAAGATAACCTACACCAGTCAGCAAGGTGGTTTGTTGGGGTTTTTTTTGTTTGTTGGTTAAAAAAAAACAACCCACAACAGTATAAGTGTAGTTTAATAGAAGATTTACAATATAAGCCTTAGCAGATTTTTTTTTGTGTGGCTGTAACTATGATTAAACCAGTCTAGATAACACGTCTAACTAGAAAAATATCTGAAATAGATAATAAACTGCTGATTTTCTACTGGGGTCAGGGCAGCATATGAATTGCTCAATGATAATCCTATAAAAATATACAAAATTTTTGTTCAAATAGACATGCTAGACAATAAATGCATAGCACAGATTATTACACCAAAAGGATGCACAAGTAAATGTTACAGCTTTCTTTTCCCTTCCTTCTTCCCCAGGCGTTAAATAAGAACAGATACTAAACGGTAAAAGCACCACCCTGAATTACCTGCTTATTAAAGTGTTCTGACTTTGCAATATCAAGACACTACAAACAGGCCAGAATTGCTATGCAATTAGAGACAATTATCTTCACTTTTAAGAGTTAAGGGTAGTAGATTTTAAAAAACAAGTGACCTTTCCATATTTCAGCACTGAAGATTTCCAGATATATGGTAGGACGTTTAGAGGAAATGTTCTGTCTCATCACCACTTCTTGAAGAGAAGCTTGTAAGAATGACAGGAGTTATTTTCCGTTGCTCAGCTGTCTTGAATTCATTAAGCCTCTTCTATCTGAAATCTCTGTTTTACAGAGAAACCACCTGGCAGTTCTTTAGAAGGTACTTCGCTAGCAAAATATCCCAAACAGAGACCAGATATAAACTCCAGCTCTTGGTCCAGTCACTTAAGTTTGAGCAACAAAGGAAAATAAATCATTCTGATACTACCTTGTAGGAGACTGGGGTTCTGTAATGGCTAATCTGGTTTCAGCTGCACTGCTGATTCATTTCCAGAAGGGCAAAGGGAAAACACTAAAAGATAGAGGTAAGAAAGAGGTAAGACTTCTATTGTGACTAATAGAAGTCGCAATCCACCTTTTTCTGCCAGTGTTTGATTCTTCACAGATATATTTTTATGACAGGCAACGGTACTTCAGGTATGAATTACTGCTAGTATCTTTTTCTTCTTTTTTTTTTCCCCAGATAACTAAATTTATAATTCTTCCACAAGTAGGGGATATGTATACAGCCTACATCGTCTTAAACAAATTTGCAATATTTGACAACAAAAACTTACTGTTAAAACCGCTGCTTCAGTTTAGCATTTTGCATTCCATTAGGACAGTATTTTTAAAGTTAAAGCTGTTGCAAGCCATTTTTTTAATCTCCTTCCCTTGCTGGATCCCACTTGGTAGTTCACATACATATAGCTTATGCAGGTTGCATCATCAAGCTCTGGACTGAAGAACACTGGTGTTCTGTTCTGATTTAGTTGATTTTTCAATACATTCCTCTGGATCCTTATTTATAAACCTTTAACTTGCAGGAAAACATTAAACCATCAGAGGTCATGTTGAAAATCAAGATTGTTACGTTGTTCAGCAGTAGGAGTTTAGAATATCAGTATTTATAACAATGCACTTAAGAGGCGTATGAAGTTTATGTCCCCAACTTACTCAAAAGCAAAGGGTGATCCCATCTTGTTACCTGGTAGGGGAGGAAGCTGTGCCGAATCTAAAGCAGATCTCCTGTCAGCACACTTCAGATAACAGTGCAAAAATTCATTCCTTTCCCACCCTCAGGGGTACTTTTGCTGATTCTGCTGAAATTTGTTTCACCACAGAAACCTGAAAAATGGTGACACATACCTAGCAGAAAAGGCAAACCTTTCTCTTCTCTGCATAAACACATATTGAAGGTTATAACTTCTCTCTTATCTGTAAACCTTACACCAAAATAAAAAATGATTTTACTTATGTCAGCAACATAAAAACTAAATTGTTTTTAGTTATTGAAATGACAGGGTTGTTATGATTCCAAGTGGTTGTCTATTTTGTTCTCTTCACATTTTTTAACTAATAAAGGAAGACCAATCTAACATTACTATAGTTCAGAGACAAAAGATGCCAGTACTTCCAGTCCGTTCAAGAGCAATACACTGGCTTCAGAATAACATACTTCACAAATGCGTACTTCAGCATTCTCAAACTGCACCAGAGATACCAGTCCAAGCAAGGTTAGACTACAAGAACCTGCAACTTCCACAAATATTATGAAGTATAATTTGTATAATTTCACTTTTTCTCTTTTTTCTTTTTAAGAGATCTTCTTTTTTTTTTTTTTTTTTTTTTTTGAGCAACAGCTTATGGCCTCAGAGCACAAGTGACTTAGGAAACAAGCCAGCTGCCTGTAAGAGTAGGCTGACCTGTTTTCTTTCTCATATTCTGGGGGACCTCCGTTCTCCACTAACTCAGAGAAACAAAATATTTTGTAGCCCAGTTTCTAAAGAAGTTAGGTTCTTGGTTTCTTTGTTAACAAGGCAAATACAATCTAGGCAATGATGAAAGCGTGAGGATCAAAATATACTCCATGTGTCTGCTGCTGCTCTGCTTTACATGGGGAATATTGTGTTATGTGTCCCTTGGTTACCAGTCCCAGTGTGAAAACAGTCTTGACAAATCTCAAGGACTTCAACTGCTGTATCAGTGTGAAATTTTTGATCCTGACATGTAACTACCACTGCTGCTGTAACATTTTCTGAATTACAAAGCAGAAAAAATCATATTCAATTAAGTGATGGGATACAGCCTCCTTGAAGTATAGCTACTAATCAAAGAGCAAGAATCACAGGGTCTTTAGGCCATGAGCTATGCTGACACACCGCTCTCAAAGGAAAGGACAAAATCCTGCATTGTGAAAGTCTTCTGGAAAACCACATGAAAATTTGTTCTTAGAATAAAGGAAGTTTGAACTTAGGAAATGCTTAGAAACAAAAATAGGAAGAGAATGCAACTTCTCTAACCAAAACTGTCTACAGTACAGCTAGCCAGCACTTCATCTTCCCTCTGGAAAGAAACAGAATGAAAAGAACACATTTCCACTTTGGTGGTCTGTCTCCAGCCATTTTAAGGGCTGGGGGATTCATTTTGCTCACTGTCTGGATGATGTATATGGTCTATTTCATTTATGCAGCAAGTGGTTATCAAAAATTTGTTTCTTCCATTTTGGGGTTTTAGTTTTTGCTAAGACACAACACTGAAACATGAGATTCTTGGGGACAAGGATCACTAGTTGCTGATAAAAACAGTCATTAAAAAAGAAAATAATCAGACACCTAGCTTTCATACCTCAGACTGAACACCCAAAGGTTCAGACCTTCAGAATCAATCACTTGTTGATTCTGAGCATTCAAGCTAAAAGGATGCCCTTTGGAAAAGAATATGTATTACCATGAGCGGAAGTAAATCTTGGGCAGCTGCAGCAGAACATGTCAGAAATCATTAATTAATTGCTACAATTTCAAACTATCATAAAAGCAACAGAAACTTTGAAATACTTAAGTTGATAAGGTACTGGAAGTGAATGGCAAAATAAAAGATTCCATCAATAAGACAGACAAACTACGAACAAGAAGTACTTGTATAAGTCAGAAAGTGCAAGACTACTACATACTGTAATATATGGATCTCTCTCCCTGGGACAAATGTAATTTTATTATTACAAGTACAGATGCTAAGGCCAAACCCAAAGAAGAGCTTTACTATGCAGACAAGGTAATGTAACTGCATAAAAGTGTTTGAATAAATCAGTGCAGGATCTATCTGCCACAGAATTAGTGATTTTATTTTTTTTTAAATCATGTATTTTAGCGGTAATTTTCAAGTCACTGAAATTCTTAAGGAATATCTCTGTTGCTATACCAAACTCGGCAGCAGTTACTTTGATTAGATGAAGTTTTCCCTGGGAAAGGTTTTCTGGAGTACCTCTATTGGTGAACTATAACAAACAGTTCAGTGTAAGAACATACTGCCAAAAAGATATATGCCAAACTGGTGATCAAATAAGCTAGTCTTACAAATGCACCCTTAAACTATGCAAGAGCCTCTAGAGAAATGTCATTAAAAATAGTCACAGCCCTGACATTACTATATGAGCAAATTATATAAGGTGTACCTGACTTAGGAAAGCACCTGTGACTCAGCTAGTAATTAACGGATCACAAAGTTTAAAAATCATCTTGAGAAATAAAGAAAACCAACAGATCATTAAAGTCCATCTTCCCCAAGTGGAAGTTATCAAGGGAATGTAAAAAAAATTATTTAAGTCTATCTAAATAGCAATATGACGATTAACTGACAAAAAGTTCTGGGGTTTTTTGTTTTGTTTTTGGTAGGTTTTTTTTTAATGTAATTCATTAGGAAAAAAGTCTGGAAAGTATTAATACAAGAGTAGAAAACTCAAATGTTTGTGATCATATTGTTAACACTTGTTTTTTCCCCCCACTCTACATCAATGGAATTCACTTCAGAATGTTTACTAATGATCACTATTAGCTCTAACAGTCCGATTTCAAAATCCCCATATTCTTTGTTGAAATCACTGGTTCCTGTAATTATACAACACTTTCCAACAGGCTCCTAGAGTCCCAACACTCACAGAACAATCCTCAAAGAATTTTGAAGCCATTTCTTCACATTTCGTAGTTCATTGCCCATGTTCAGTCTTTCTTACGTCACCGGACAGGCCCTACCTAGCATGACCGAGAACTGCATAGGCAGGACCACGCTCTCCAAAGCCATATAGCACTCAGCCCCACGCTTTCCTTTTAGGTAAAGAAAATCTAAAACTTCGTAAGTGACCTTGTCTATGAATGACTCGTCTCACCCTCAATACAACAAACTAGGGAATTCAATTACCAATACAAGAAGGTGTTTGAGTTTGAATCCAGAAATGTAGAAGGTAAGTAATCCACATTTTAAATTAGTCATCCATCATTGGGTGGGAGGGGGTGGGATGGGGAGATGATTCCAGGTGTTGCAAAACCCTTGTAACAAGTAGCTAAAATGTATAAGAATACAAAAAACTTGTGTCTAAGATATACTTCAGAACAGCAGAAGTCACAGAACAAGATGAAAATATATCTATAGCTTTACTGAATTCTCTTTTGAATACAAAATGTCTGTTGTATTGAATAAGGCAATAATGTCCATGTTTTCTTTGTATAAATATGTACAAAATAATCTTTTATAGTTTTAAAAAATAAATTAGTGTTCTGTTCTCTTCTTGTTGTCCTTCCTTATCTTTTTGCTCTTTCCTGCTTGTTTAGATGATTCTTCCTGAAATGAAAAACAAGCATTTCAAAATTCAAACAACATTCTTATACACCTTGAGTATTCTCTCAAGCTCACCCAAGAGAATTATTTTTAATATGAAGTGTTCATAGTTCACTGGGATTTATGAAAGTTTTGAACTGTATAATATTTATCCACTCGGTTTCATTAATTTGTCTGCTTATCTTGCTATTTAGAAACTTCTGCCTTCAGCAATGATAAAATTATAGACATAGCTATGCTAACAGAAGAATATAATGTAAAAATAATCTAAGCCATTTCCACTCAAGGAAGAGGTTACCAGTATAGAATTACTTCTACACTATACTGCAAAACTCCTTCTAGTGTGGATGTGGCCTTATCAAGACACATACTGTACACCAGTACATTAAAACTGGTTCCCTAAGTGAAACAAACCTACACTGGGAAAACCAAAGTTTTGCCAGTCTTGCTGGATCAACATTGTAATGTGCAGCTTGCTCTGACTGCCAGTTCTGAAAAACGAGGCTTTTCTCCAGTGGGCACTCATCACAAGCACTCTCCAAAATGGTGAAATAATCTACCACTACATCTGACAGAACCTGGGACATTTTAATCTACTCCCTTCTACCTCTTGCACATGGGAGGGAAATGGACCCTAACAGGATGTTTGAACTCTGCTATTCTGAAGAGAGTTAGCTAAAAGAATACTTTTTCCAAGAGCCACATCTATGGTGCTAGAATAATAATGACCGTAAGTAAGCTCCATCTGTTATTTTTCTGAGGGATGCTGGTAACAAAAGATGTTTTTTTAATACATAAAGTAAATACAGTCTAATATAAATTGTTAAAAGTAGAAAAAAAAAAGAAGTAATTTTTGGTACTAAACCTTCTCTTGAAGGTTAATGCTTAACAGTCTTCCTCATTTCTTAGGAAACTAACCCTTTTATTTTATGAGCAACGCTTTCAAATAAGAGAATATTGATAAACTGCCAAGAAGGTAAATCAATAAGTATACACAAGCACCTCTAAAAAGCAAAAAGCAAATAACTGAAAAGTGCAGGGGGAGGAATGGGGAAGAATGCAGAGCTTTCAGCCACAGCAATCTTGATACTTTCAAATGAAAAGGAAAACTGACTGCTCCATACTTTTTAAAGTATCCATTAGTAATTATTTCCTACTGTCTTAAACTTTCTATTGTTAGTAATTATATGCTATAATGTACATAGGCATATCTAATATGCTGTTCTGAGGATGAAGAAAAGAAATGTTGAAAACCAAGACTATTAGATGACTAAATGACCTAAGTCCCCATTTAAAGACATTTGGAACTTTGTCTCCTGAGTTATTTAAGGTCCCGTGAAACATCTTCCCTTAATCTTTTCTGTAACAGTTAATGTAACTTGGTTTTGAATTGTTCTAGTCTAGATTTTTTTTAAATTGTGTCTACCACCTATAATTCTGAAAACTTCCTTGTGCTAATACAGCTTTCAATTTTTAAAATACCTACTAGTTACAGTGATTCCCAAGCTCAGTCTGCTTACGCACTGGAACTGGCAGCACTGGTAACCATGAGAAGCAGCAGCTTCCAGTTTTCTAAGCACAAAGAAAGAGGCATTTCCCAATTCCATCCTCCTCCAATCCTCAAATTTGTGTTCTGGACCAATGTCCTCAAGTGCTGCCACCCTTCTATTGCACACCTCACGCTTACAAACCAGGTCACTAACTTCTTTGGAAGTTCTTCGGGAGTCTTTGCAGTGATCCCATGCATACTATCAGTGGATCAAAGCAACCAGAGGTTGACACAGGTAATATTACTTTTCTTCTGGCTTCATCTAACAGTGACAATTTACACAAGTTCACATACAAATGCCTTCACTCTAAATGGCAGAAACTTACCACCGAATGTACATAGTTGTATTCCACAAGTATGTTTCTTGCACAATTGTTTATATGTTTAAAACGATCTGGTCCTAAGAGAATACCTCCATACCAGCGGGATACCACAACTAACACATTGTGGACATTCAAAATCTGTTTAAAAAAAAAGAAATAAAAGCTGTCATTTTTTACTTGAACTAATTTTACTATTGACACCTATTTTAAACATAGAAAAAGTCTACTATCTTGCATTTTTAAAAACTTTCAGTCAGGTCTGTGTCACACATGTTAACAGATGGTAACAAATAAAGACAAGTCAGCAGCTGTGCTAAGTTTCCCTCTCCAAGCTCCTAACCAAAGGTAAATTGAAAGTAAAATGAGTCAATATGTCCCTCAGAAAGGGTGCAAAGCTATCTCATGTGTATTCATGTGTCAAAGGCTTCAGATATTACTAAAGGGAAAATTACCGAGTTACGTTTATTATTCTTTGATATGATGAATTATTATTTCCAGAGAACCTCCGTCACTAAGCAGATTGTCCATCCACATTTTTGCAAGTGTTGGTGGATAAGGCTAATAACAGCCAGTGGACAGACATTATACATATAGGTACCTAAAATGCCATAAGCTAGCACTGTTGCCACATGCAGGACCTAGCAACAGTTCCTGGGTAATACATAAAAAACTCTGCGTTTTCCAGGTTTGAGTCTTAGTCCTTTACAACCAAGCAGTTGCTTTCTGAATTCAAAATGGCATAAAGTTCACACAACATGAAATACTTGTATTAGCAATAAGGATTAAAAGGAACTAAACGGCCTTTATATAGCTTTTTTAAGACTGTAAGTAACAAAATCAAGGAGAGAGTTAAACAGAAGTGATGATTTCTTTTACTGCAATTAAAGGCAAGAAACATGGAAGGCCTTCAACAGCTTTACTTTTCACAAAATCTAAATGTGACTCGACTAGACTTGAAAACTAGCGTTCACTCTCCCTTACAGCAATTCTGTGTTCAAGATCTCCCCATCATCAGCAAACACTAGTAACACAGGGAATGCCAATTGACTAAGTATCAGAGAGACACACACAACTTGTCAAAATATAAGATACACATTACTGCATGCAAAGGTGTGGCGACAATCACCAGTTAGCATTTTTGCTCATACTAGTCTTGCATGATTAGCAACCACGATTCCGAATTTGTCCCTCACAAAGGCATCTGAAATCTCTGTGGAAGGTCTTCACTTACAAACAGCTGTCTTTTAAGTCCTGCACAGTACTACACTAATGCCCGCAGATGGCTTGGAGCCAGACAGAGCAAACAGAGCTTTATTTGCATAAGGCTGAGCGAAACCACTGTGGTCTGCAAGATGCCAGGGTGGTATGGTGGAGGTGAGAAAAATCCCTTATGAGCTAGCTGTCAATAAAGCGTGCTAACAACAATTCATCGTCTCCACTGACAAGAAAAATAGACCTATTTGACTCATCTGAACAATGCTATTAGAAGATTCTATCATCGTTTGTGAAAACAGAATTAGTCTTGGAATTTTAAAATGAAAAGGATAATGTTAAAAAAAAAAAAAGAGGGGCTGGGGCAGGTTTTGTGACAGACATTTTCTCTACATTTACACATCAGCCATAAAGTCTATGTATAGCAACTGTTCACAGTAAACAGGATGCCAAACATAGTTGGGAAATTTTTAACTCTAAGTTCTAAAGAATTAATCTAAAATACAGTTGCTTGTAACCGGAAAGTGCTATCTTGACTGAAGTGCTAGGTTTATCTGAAACAAGATAAGATTTCTATTGCAAAAGAAGAACTATAAGTACAGCAACAGAAAGTGTATTAAACCACCTAATTTTCATGCCCATATCTTAGAATCATTTAGGTTGAAACAGACATTTAAGATAATCAAGTCCAACTGTTAACTGCCAAGCCCACCACTAAACCATGTCCCTAAGTACCACATCTACATGACTTTTAAATACCCAACCACTTCCCTGGGCAGTCTGTTCCAATGTTTGATAACCCTTTTGGTGAAGAAATTTCTCCTAATATCCAACCTAAACCTCCCCTGGTGCAACTTGAGGCCATTTCCTCTTGTCCTATCACTTGTTACTTGGGAGAAGAGACCAACCCCCACCTTGCTACAATCTTCCTTCAGGTAGCTGTAGAGAGCCATAAAGTCTCCCTTCAGCCTCCTTTTCTGGAGGCTAAACAATCCCACTTCCCTCGTAAGACTCGTGCTCTAGACCCTTCACCACCTGCGTTGCCCTTCTCTGGACACAGTCCAGCACCTCAATGTCTTTCTTGTAGTGAGGGGCCCAAAACTGAACACAATATTCAAGGTGCAGCCTCACCAGTGCCGAGTACAGGGGGATGATCACTTTTCTAGTCCTGCTGGCCACACTATCCCAGTCCCGCTTCTTTGGGCCGTTTTCCCAGCCACTCCTCCTCAAGCATGTAGTGCTGCATGGGCTTGTTGTGACCCAAGTGCAGCACTTGGCTTTGTGGAACCCCGTATTACTGGCCTCGGCCCATCAATCCAGCCTGCCCAATTCCCTCTGTAGATCATTCCTACCCTCAAGCAGATCAACACTGCCATCCAACTTGGTGTCATCTGAAAACTTACTGAAGGTGCACTCAATCCCCTCGTCCAGATTACTGATAAAGATATTAAACAGAACTGGCCCCAATATTGAGCCCTGGGGAACACCACTTGGGACCGGCCGCCAACTGGATTTAACTCCATTCACCATGACTCTTTGGGCCTGGCCATCCAGCCAGATTTTTATGAAGCAAGGAGTACACCTGTCCAAGCCATGAGCAGCCAGTTTCTCCAGGAGAATGCTGTGGGAAACAGTGTCAAAGGCTTTACTAAAGTCCAGGGAAACAACATCCACAGCCTTTCGCTCATCCGCTAAGCGGGTCACCCTGTCATAGATCAAGTTAGTCAAGCAGGACCTGCCTTTCATGAACCCATGCTTACTGGGCCTGATCACCTGCATGTGCCACATTATGGCGCTCAAGATGATCTGCTCCATAACCTTCCCCAGCACTGAGGTCAGACTGACAGGCCTGTAGTTCCCCAGATCCTCCTTCCAGCCATTCCTGTGGATGGGCATCACATCTGCAAACCTCCAGTCAACCGGGACCCTCCTGGTTAGCCAGAACTGCTGATAAATGATGGAAAGTGGCTTGGTGAGAACTTGTGTCACCTCCCTCGGTACCCTTGGGTGGTACCCACCCCATAGACTTGCATATGTTTAAGTGGTGTAGCAGGTTGCTAACCATTTCTGCCTGGGTTATGGGGGCTTTATTCTGCTCCTCGTCCCTGTCTTACAGCTCAGGAGGCTGGGTACCCTGAGAACAACTGGCCTTACTGTTAAAGACTGAGGCAAAGACATTAAGTACCTCAGCCTTTTCCTCATCTTTTGTCACTATGTTTTCCCCTGCACCCAGTAAAGGATGGAAGTTCTCCTTAGCCATCCTTTTGTTACTAACGTATTTATAGAAACATTTTTTATTGTCTTTTACCACAGTAGCCAGATGAAGTTTGAGTTGGGCTTTCACCCTTCTAATTTCCTCCCTGCATAACCTATTAACATCCCCGTGGTCCTTCTGAGTTGCCTGTTCCTTCTTCCAAAAGTCATAAACTCTCTTTTTTTTCCTGAGTTCCAGCTAAAGCTCTCTGTTCTGCCAGGCTGGTCTTCTTCCCTGCTGGCTCGTCTTTTGGTACATGGTGACAGCCTGCTCCTGAGCTTTTAAGTTTTCCTTCTTGAAGAATGTCCAACCTTCTTGGACTCCTTTGCCTTTCAGGACTGTCTCCCAAGGGACTCTGCCAACTAGTCTCCTGAACAGGCCAAAGTCTGCCCTCTGAAGTCCAACGTAGCAGTTCTGCTGAACACCCTCTCCTTAATCCTCCAAGAACAGACAACTCTATCATTTCATGATCACTATGCCCAAGATGGCCTCCAACCATCACATCACCCACTAGTACTTCCCTGTTCACAAACAACAGGTCCATCAGGGCACCTGCCCTAATTAGCTCCCTCACCAGCTATGTCAGGAAGTTATCTTCCACACACTCCAGGAACTTCCTAGACTGTTTCCTCTCTGCTGTATTGTATTCCCAGCAGACATCTGATAAGTTGAAGTCCCCCACGAGAACAAGAGCTAGCTATTGTAAGACTTCTCCCAGCTGCTTATAGAATATTTCGTCTGCCTCTTCATCCTGGTTGAGTGGTCTATAACAGAATTCCACCATGATATCTGCCTTCTTGGCCTTCCCCCCGATTCTTATCCATAAACGCTCAACCCTATTGTCACCATCACTAAGCTCTAGATAATCAAAACACTCCCTAACATACAGGTCTACCCCACTGCCTCTCCTTCCTAGCCTGTCCCTTCTGAAGAGTTTATAGCCATCCACTGCAGCACTCCAGTTGTGTGAGTCATCCCACCATGTTTCTGTGATGGCAATTATATTATAGTTTTTCTGCTGCACAATGGCTTTCAGCTCGTCCTGTTTGTTGCCCATGTTGCATGTATCATATGTCCTAAGTGCTTATAACAGAAAAACTGAGACCTATGAACATCTAGAAATAGAATCATAGAATCATAGAATGGTTTAGGTTAGAAAGGACCTTAAAGATCTTTGAGTTCTAACCTCCCTGCCATGGGTAGGGACACCTCCGACTAGGACCAGGTTGCCCAAGGCCACGTCCAGCCTGGCCTTGAACACCTCCAGGGATGGGGCCTCAACAACCTCTCTGGGCAACCTGTTCCACTGCCTTACAACCCTCTACCACCTCTCTGGGCAATCTGTTCCAGTGTTTCATCACCGTCATCATAAAAGATGTCTTCCTTATATCTGATCTGAAGGTACCCTCTTTTAGTTTAAAACTACTACCTCTTGTCCTATCACAACAGGCCCTGCTAAAAAGTTTGTCCCTATCTTTCTTATAAGCCCCCATTAAGTACTGAAAGGCCACAATAAGGTGGAGCCTTCTCTTCTCCAGGCTGAACAACCCCAACTCTCCCAGCCTGTCCTCATAGGAGAGGCATTCCAGCCCTCTGACCATTTTTGATTATTGATCATATGATTTAGAGACATTCACACTTGAAAGGGTAAACTGCAGGTCGCTTTCTAAACTGGATTTTTATGGAATGTTAAGTGTCTAGACATTTTAAGTCTGACTACTTTCAAAAGGACACATTAACATGCTGAGAAAAAGCTGATAAGCTCAGAACAAACTGAGATACAGTACAGAATCACAGAATCACACAGAATCACAGAATCTCCTAGGTTGGAAAAGACCTGTAAGAGTATCTAGTCCAATCATTAACCTAACACTGACAAGCCCACCAGTAAACCATGTCCCTAAGCACTATATCTACACAACCCTTAAATACCTCCAGGGATGGGGACTCCACCACTGCCCTGGGTAATGCGTTCCAATGCCTGATGACCCTTTCAGTAAAGAAATTCTTCCTAATATCCAATCTAAACTTCCCTTGGTTCAACTTGAAGCCATTTCCTCTTGTTCTATCACCTGTTATTTGACAGAACAGGTCGACTCCCACCTCTCTGCAACCTCCTTTCAGATAGCTGCATAGAGCGATAAGGTCTCCCCTGAGCCTCCTTTTCTCCAAGCTAAACAACCACAGTTCCCTCAGCTGCTTGTCAGAAGACGTGCTCCAGACGCCTTACCTGCAAAGTTGTTTTGTTACATTATTTTTATTATAATAATGTTTTCACACTGGCCACATATACATGTCTATATTACATAAAGTAAGTTTTCCTTTCCAAGTCAGGTTTGAGTTACTTAGGCAGTTTCAAAAAGTTCTAAATGAAAAATGTCAAAGTATTTCCATCAATTAATTTTTTTTCACAAAAAAAGAAAGATTTGAGTAAAAAAAAAAGTTTTAAAACAGTCTCCAAGAATAAGAATAGAACACATTAAGTAACAGAAGATGCAAGCAAGCAAAGGACAGGAGAAGAAAACCCTGGTTGTGAAGGGGACATCAATCTAAAAATCAAAATTAAAAGCAATAATTAGTATGCTGGTATAGCTAAGTGACTTGAGGCACTCCACAAGATTTACGCAGCTGTCCCCTGTAGTTATAGTATTTTATTTATGGTTTTACTAGGGCTTGCATCATGCCAGTGAATCAAAATTTATCAATCTCAATTCATGTTCAGTAGCAACTTTGCCGAGGGCATATTATTTCAACACTTGAACACTAAAATATACCTGAATATGAGGGCTGAGAACCCAGAACTGGAAACAGCATAAAGAAACAGATTAGATGATCAAAACAACTTAACTCCTTCACTCCCTTCTACCTTTTGCATTTGAAGCGCTACTCTGGAAGTTCAAATATGCATCTTTTCATTATGTGTATTCGAGGAAACCAAATGAAAGGCTGTGCATAGGTCAGCTGTTACATTCTGTCAATCACCTTCTTTTAGTCTTCATTTTCCATATACCTTAGACCACAGAGTAAGCATAGGAATCAAAACTTATTTATCTTTTAAACCATTCAAACTATTACCACCACCTATGAGATGCTAGTTGTTTCTATGATCCAAGACCTGGAAATACCAATTTACTACATGCGTGCAACAGTCTGTGTTTTCTCTTTCACCTTTGAGATAGCAATCACCTATTTGGCTAAGAGCTGTGCAAGAATTAAAATAGTCTTCTACAAGTTTATGTACATTGTAGCGATTTTTGAAATCTGTTCAAAACTTCCAGAAGCCAAAGATTAATTTCTATAACCTGCATAAGATGAAGAAGACGTCCACCTGCTGCTGTCTCCCCATCATCTTCGCAATCCTGTAAGAATGTCTGCTTATCTTCACAATATATTCTTAAAAAGGAAAAAAAGAAAAATAAAGAAAAAAAACATAAAATAGATTAAAAAAATATCAATCAACTAACATTTTGACATGATTAATGAAGTCTCAGAGATCTTTCATATGTACTTGTATCAATTCTACTTCTCTACTAAGGACATTTGCATGAAAACAGGATGAGGCTTAGGGTAAAACACAAATATTTATCTGTACAGTAGAACAAGGTTTGAGAAGCTTTTACATAGACTCTAGCTATTTCAGGTTAAGTCCAGACTCATTACCAGTGTAAAGTCCTCAATAAGAAAAATCCTCAGGTTTTTAGCCTAATAATTACGCCTAGCTGAAACCAACTCTATCAGATACAGTTTCAAATTATGGTACACACTCACAAGTTGGAAGAACTCAGACAATAATATTATTAATAATTAGTTAGGTCTATATTTCAGCAGCAGTGTGAAACTATTACTGAAATTTGCCTTCAGATTCTTCATGCCATCTCCTTCTTCACGGGGCACTCCAGGAAACTTTGGGGTGTGCTGTTTCATATACGACAGCTGCCCAGGTCTAATTTTCCAGAAGTAATGCTCAGAGGTCTTCTGTTTGCTACCAAATGATTTCATAACTTCTGAATTTAGTTAACACATGACACAATAACAGAGAGGCTTCTGGTACTAGATGACAAATACGAAGCAGTAAGTATGTTTCTGTTGCTTTTTTGAGGTGTATTTTTGAAGTACGAGTGAAAGAAGCCAGATCAGCAGCAGCAACAGAAATCCCCTGTTTGCCAAAACCTTTTACTTAGGTAGACTTTTTAGTAAAATACTTGCTCTCATTTCATGTTTCATTAGGATCATGCCAGGATATGCATGAACAGATCAGTGTCTATACATGCTTTTCCAGATTGCTGGTTCCTCCAGTAATGAAAGGGGCTCCTTTTACTGTTACTTATGTTCCTCAGAAAACTTACATCACTATCTGGACTGAGACCAATTCATTTCACATAAGCCACATTCACAAAAAGATGCCAGAGACAGACCACTGGCAAACTCATTCTACCGGTTTCTCATTTTCCCCTGAAGTTTCTCGTATTTCAGCTGAAATTTCATATGCCAGATGTCTGCATCGGGGTTTCTGTTTCAACTCTTATTTCAACTAAAAATTTTCAGCTATTTCTAAATATAAGGTTGGGGGAAAAAAAGTTACTTTGCCCAAGTAAAAACACATGTGGTTCAGGATGATGTAGCATTTCCTCACACATATGCTCACACATACTATACAAAATATAACACATGTTCAAATCCACTTTCAGTCTTTTTTAATTCCTAATGCTGCTTTACTATCTTAACATAACATTTCTCCTGTATGTTCTACTTTATTGACCTCAAATTCAAAATAAAGCCTAAAACATTTACCATACAAATAAGAAACTTACACCCATGAATACTTAATAGCAAGTAATTTATTTGATGGATTTTACCCTTCTTATGTCCTGCACTCATTTGTCAAAGAACACCGGAAAAAAAATAAACAAACCACTATTCATCTCTCACCTGTATGCATATATGTTGTGGGTAGCACTTGCAATTTTCTTATTCTCATACAATTTTTCAAGAACTCTCTTGACCTTTAAAAGAACCAAAATAAGCTTCCTTTTATAATGGGGATTTCATACATTTCAATATCACTGCTAAATAAACACCTCCTTCTTAATACTATAATGAAACAGTTTTACACTTTGACATAAAATGAACTAAATATTCAGTGTGATAACTCAAGAAGCAGCTTCTCAGTATCCTCATGCGAGTTTCATATCATTTTTCTGGGATACTGAAAACAGCTGTTGCTTAAATTTGTACCTTGTGTTCATTCACGTTATTGGTGACGATGTAGAAGTGTCAAATCACTTTACTGGACAAGAGAGACAGTAAGATCTAGAAAACATTTTTAATCAGTATTAAATATCAATTACACCTGCTTACTTCTTTCAACTATAAGAATAAGCTGGACTATAACACAATTTGATGTACATTTTTCTATTACACCCCGCTTCTACCTACTTCACAAAAACATGTGACGTTTAGAAAGCTCTACTACATTTCAATTTGACTTTTTCCTTTTTCCTCAAACATACTTTTTTCCGGAGTTTCCACTTCACAGAAAGAATAATAATTAAAAAATATATGTTCTATTATGGATCTGAAAGTGTCAGTATTTCCCAGAAAACAGATATTACCACCACGTCCATCTCTCTGCTCTTAAGAAGCACCAAATTCAAAACATACAACAATTATCAGTTCATATTCTGTTTCTAATTAAACAAGCTAGCGATTGTTCAACCCTTTCCCATTTGGTCTAGGAAAAACGAAAGCTTTGATCAAGACATTGTTTTACTACATAATACAAAACTAATATTACTTTGAGAAAAACATCACTGAAGTTGAGAAAGTTTAGGAAAACAGACTTGGCAAGTAAATTACCTGGCACTCCAAAGAAAAAAGTCTCTGAGGAGTAAGCATTATACATATTTAATATCTGTCTTATTTATACTGTGCTATTTCCAATTCTTCTGGACGAAATTCTACTTGCAAAAATCACCTCAAACATGATAACTCAATGAAAAAACTCCTATTATTAACGGAGAACATTGCTTCAAATACCTGTTTTCTCCTTTTTTTTTTTTCTCCCCCTAAAGGGGAATATTGAAGAAAGACAAATTAGTTAATACACTTTCATAAACACATTTCAATACTTGGACTTAGGGCACAAAGCATATGAAATGATCATCACCTTTGACATTACTTATTTGTCAGCTACCAGGCTCCTAAAAACATACCTTAAAGATTAATTATGTGTCTGTATTAGCAATGAGCCTCCAAGACAGACATCTTACAGCTAAGCAATAGTTTATCCTTTTTCCTGTTGTAGCTCCTGAGCCTTTTTTTCTCCTGTTCCCCTCTCTGTTATTCCTGCTTTAGGGAATTAAGGGATGCGATTCTCTACATGTCAATGAGCGACCTACTCATAAAAGACACAAGATGCTTAAAGAACAGATCATTTCTTAGTCCCACCTTACTAAATCAATGTCAAGTCCAAGAACCACATACATTTTAAATGTCAGAATAAGTCAAGCTGAGACAAGAAACTGCGATGGTACCAAATATAACCTGCTACCTGAAATATGCCTGTCACTTTCTTTGCCCCATAAGGTTTATGGTAACATATTCTGTTACATAAGTAACTACAGTTTTACTCTGGCTATCGTTACTGAAAACTATATAGGAAGTTACATTCCACTATTAAAAATACTCAATAAAGGAATTTACACAGCAATCTGTGTACTGTCTTAAAATATCAATGAGTATCATTGCAGCATATAGAGTATGCAGATAAAGTAGTATGGGCACATACTAATCTCTTCAGCTGATAAAGAAGCTAGCTTTCATTACAGGCGCAGTGTTCACCCCATTCCTCACCTCTTTTGGCTTGCTTTCAGAAAAAATTAGTCCATACCACAGTACAGCTTCCCTGCAGTCTGAAGACCAATCACCTCACACTGTACAACAAGACTCTGTGAAACAAGATGGATTTGACACTTGGGGACTTGCTCTATCGTTATACTAACCACGTACCAATAAGTCTTGACTGGAAATTTCTAGGTATATTGACTATATGTCGTCTTTTAAAAAAAAGTTATAAAAGAAGAAATTAAGAATGCCTTTGTATGCAAAACAGAAATTACTAACCTGCTTAAAGTGAGTCCTGTTTCTTGACACAGGCCTGCCCT
Organism: Charadrius vociferus; assembly: GCF_000708025.1. Lineage (NCBI taxonomy): Eukaryota > Metazoa > Chordata > Aves > Charadriiformes > Charadriidae > Charadrius > Charadrius vociferus. The sequence goes on along the minus strand of NW_009648712.1, from coordinate 2,775,933 downwards.
TTTAGAAACCCATGTCTGTGGGTAGACTTCCTCAGAAGTAGGAACAATCTTACTCATAAATCATGATCAAAGGGCAAGAGCTTTTTTTAAATAAGAAAAGGACATTAAACCAATGATTCTAATTTCTTCCCTTTCTAATGCAACACAGTTCATAGAGACTTCGAGTTCATAGGGACTGAGCACAGCTAAGAAAGCCCCTGAAGCGCAGTACTACTTTAATGAAACTGATAATGTACTGAGTATTTTAAAACACTGAGTTATTCCACATTAACCTAATGAAGAAAATTACTTTCATTTTGCAAGCAGTAAAAGAACAGCTCAAAAAATCTGTGTTGAAAAAAAGCTCAAGTTGTATCTAGATAGAGAAAAGTAAGATAGATGAGAAGACAGATGTAAAAAGCACAGCACATTTTTGAAGGTTTAAAAATAAAATTAATTATTTTTTTCCTCAAATACGTAAGAAGCTGAAGCTTACCAGAGATCTGTACTGCCAGAAGATAAATATAATATATATAAAAGAATCACTTAAACAAGATACAGCTGTAGCACAAAAACCTACATGCATGTACAGTATACATGAACTTAGAAGGTCAGACAAGGATGATATAGTGGAGTCTTACCACAGAATAAGGTTGAGAAAGCTGATAAAATTAACAGGACAGATCAGCAAAACCAGATCATATTTATGTAAAAGTTTAAAGAGAATTGGAGAATGAAGCTGTTGAGCTATAGCTAAGGTATCTAACTGTCGTGGCTTGGCCTCAGCCGGCAACAACGAACGACATGGCCGCTCGCTCAACTCCCACAGCTTTTTTTTTTAGGGAAAAATTGGAAGAAAAAAGCAAAACTTGTGGTTTGAGATAGGGCAGTCTAACAGAACAGCAAAAGGGAAGAGGAAAAAAAGCCAATAACACCGATAAAGAGATATAAAGACGCGATTACAGTACTGCCGCGGACTGACCGCACCCAGATAGTGGAAGCCCACCCCTGAGTGGCGATTCCTCTCCCCTCCCCGGCTAGCACCTCTTATAGCCTGGGTATGGCTCACATGGGATGGAATACCTGCCTCCCCTGCCGAACCCCTGGGGAAATTAACCCCACCCCTGCTGGAACCAGGACACTAACCTACCGGTTAAACCTGTTTCTGCAGCAGAAGGTGACTGATGACCTGGATGAAGGGACAGAGCGTACCACCAGCAAGTTTGCTGATGACACAAAACTGGGAGGAGTGGCTGACATGCTGGAAGGCTGTGACGCCACACAGCGAGACCTGGACAGGCTGGAGAGTTGGGCGGAGAGGAACCTAATGAAATTCATCAAGGCCAAGTGTAGGGTATTGCATCTAGGGAGGAATAACGCCATGCACCAGTACAGGTTGGGGGCTGACCTCCTGGAAAGCAGCTCTGTGGAAAGAGAACTGGGAGTCATGGTGGACAACAGGATGACCATGAGCCAGCAATGCACCCTGGTGGCCAAGAAGGCCAATGGCATCCTGGGGTGCATCAAGAAGAGTGTGGCCAGCAGGTCGAGGGAGGTCATCCTCCCTCTCTACTCTGCCCTGGGGAGGCCGCATCTGGAGTAGTGCGTCCAGTTCTGGGCTCCCCGGTTCAAGAAGGACAGGGAACTGTTGGAGAGGGTCCAGCAAAGGGCTATAAAGATGATTAGGGGACTGGAGCGTCTTTGTTATGAGGAAAGGCCGAGGGACTTCAGTCTTTTTAGTCTAGAGAAAAGAAGATTGAGAGGGTATCTTACCAATACTTACAAATATTTAAAGGGAGGGTGCCAGGTAGATGGGAACAGTCTTTTTTCAGTGGTGCCCAGTGATAGAACAAGAGGTAATGGGCACAAACTTGAACACAGGAAGTTCCATCTAAACATGAGGAGGGACTTCTTTACTTTGAGGGTGGCAGAGCACTGGAACAGGCTGCCCAGAGAGGCTGTGGAGTCTCCCACTCTGGAGACATTCAAAACCCACTTGGACGCCACCCTGTGCAACCTGCTGTAGGTGACCCTGCTCTGGCGGGGGGGGTTGAACTAGATGATCTCCAGAGGTCCCTTCCAACCCTGACCATTCTCTGATTCTGTGATGCAATACTAACATCTCAAAGGTACTTCAGGAAAGATGCAGGGAACTAAAGTCCAAAAAGTCTTATGTCCATACAACGCAAACTAATGAGGGGCAAGAAAAACCCTAAAAAACACAGACAGCTTAAAACATTACAGCTTTTGTATAGAGAAATACACAGCTTTTGTACAGAGAAATACACCTCAAATCCCTGTCAACGTTCTTTCAGAGTCACTGAGCATGTCGTAGATCTAGCTTACCTGGAATTTCAAAAAAAAACATTTGACAAGATCCCTTATGAAAAATTCTTAAAATAAAAGCTATTATTGGATAAAAGGAAAGAGGAAAATCCTCTCAAGGTTTAACTCTCAGTTAATGACAAAAAAAAGATGAGCAGACCAGTAGCTTCCCCACTAAACAAGGACCAAAGGAGATTGATGTTAATAGACACAAAGTGACATACAAAGTGATTCTAAACTAGTTATTAGCATTTGCAAAAAGAGATCTTGGGGTTATAATAGATGTTTCTATGAAAACAGCAGCTCAGTGCTCAGCAGAGGTCAAAAAAGTAAACTGAAAGGTATTACTAGGAAAGGAACATGGAAAACGGAAAAACTCTTCACACCACTATAAATCCTTGGGGTGACTGCACCCTCAGTGTTGTGTATAGTTCTAGTCTGCATCTCAAAAAGATTACAGCATACATTACATGCACCAAAACAGACTGAGGGTCTTCAGCCTTGAAAACTGAAAACTAAGGTCTATAAAATATGATAGATGTCTACAAAATCCAACTGCACAGAGAAAGTGGAGAGGTGCAACAAACAAAAGTTATGAGTGACTGATTCACAGCAAACACAGGAAGGCATATTTTCATACAATGCTGCGGATTCTGAATGTTAATCCTGATGCAAGAAGCAATGAGACAAATTCCACAAAGGATAAAAAAACCCCAAAACAGTAATATTAAACACAAGTATACTTTCTTTACCTTGTGTTAAACTGCTGAAAGTGGGGAAGCATCATGGGAAACAAAATGTAGCTGCCCTTTTCTAGCAGTCTGTCTAGGTCTACATTCACCACTGATTCCAACAAGAATCAGGAACTGTGCATTTTTTCTAGTTGTAGTCAAATACAACTCTAGAAGTGTGCGTACCCCTTTTACTTAGGTCTCGTTAAAGATTTACTTATGCATTATCCAAGCGTATTTTTGAATATAATGCCTTTCTGAAGGAGTGAAAACATTGTAACACGTGGCAGAATCAGTAGCTTCCAAATATCTTATGATAAACTTGGCAACATCCAAAAGTCAAATTTTGATGTTCTTATTCTGTCTTATATCTAATGCACTTAATGGTACAGAATAGTAATACCTACCCACTTCAACAATAGAAGTAGAAACCTACCAGGAAGCATTGCAGAGCTGGTATTTAGAGCCATTTAGCTAATAGTGAAAGCGAGAAACTGATGACTACTCAGACAATATTATCATACAAAGATGCAAAGATGGACAGGCATATTTAGCTAATCCCAAGTATTTCACTAACGTTTTGTCAAGTTCAAAGTACAGACAAAAAGAGTAGAACTGATCTTTACTTACTTGTCTGGGTGTCACCACAGGAGCCAGATGTGCCTGGAAAGTACTCCTTCGATCTGTGATTGGGTTTCCATGATGTATGGATGGCAGTTCTTCATCTACTGACCACAAACAAGGAAGCGTTTGTTTTCTTTTAAGGGTACCGAAACAATGTATATGGCTACATAAGTAAAGAACGTCTCAACTTTAAAAACAGGGATTTGTCAAAGTTAAGTACACAAGATGACACACAGAATCACCAAAAAAAGGGTTTTTTTAAGTTGTTATTAATCTTGATTATAATTTTAATATTTCTAATTTTACTCAAAAGATGAGCCAAAAACCAGAATCTTATGGCCTCTCTTTTCAAAACTATTTTATCAGAATTAAGAAGGGCATATTTCTTACCTTCTTGACTTTCAGATGTAATGTAATTTACAATTTTAATGGGATCTTCCTGAATGGGCTGATAGTCTAGGAAAAAATCATCTCCATGATCTTCATCAACTTCTTCGCTTGTTTTCTTAATATCTGGTTCTATTAAGATACAAGTAGTAGAATTTATTACACATTTTTTGAGACAAGTAAAACAAAGTTTCAAATTGTTTTTCTCAAAAATCTGTCTTTTCAGTTCAAATCAGTTTGCCATTAAGAATTATGAAACGCATAATAGTAACATTAATTACAATAAAACCCAGAAAATTCTTAGTCCTGTATTAACTAAAATTTTGCTTAGAATTAGGAACACAATACTTATGCTATGGGATCCTTGCATAATATCTTCTGTTTCAATACTAATTAAGAAGAAAAGAACAATAATGTTTATCATTTCCATTAAACATTTACAATGCTACCATTAATTTAATCTGTATATACAGACCAACATAATCTGATGTTTCACAAGAACTCCAGTCATATGGGGAAAAATGTAGAGCTGTTGTTCAATGCTACTTCATGAGGTTATAAAACCACTGTATTTGAAACACCTCCCTGGACATGTTTCAGGCACTCTGGGATTCCCAAAATCCCATTTTCCTTCATGCACAGGACATACAAAAAATAATTGTCAATAGCAGAAGAGTAAATATCACACACAGTTTGTGTTCTGGCAGCTGCATTTAGAGGGAATCTACCATACAGACAAGTTAATATATCATGATATATCATGATATCGCAGCCCAGAAGGCCAACCATATCCTGGGCTGCATCAAAAAAAGTGTGGCCAGCAGGTCAAGGGAGGTGATCCTGCCGCTCTCCTCCACTCTCGTGAGATCCCACCTGTAGTACTGCGTCCAGCTCTGGAGTCCTCAACATAAGAAAGAGATGGACCTGCTGGAGCATGTCCAGAGGAGAGCCACGAGGATGATCCGAGGGCTGGAGCACCTCTCCTATGAGGAGAGGCTGAGAGAGTTGGGGCTGCTCAGCCTGGAGAAGAGAAAGCTACAGGGAGCTCTTATTGCGGCCTTCCAGTCCCTAAAGGGGGTCTACAGGAGAGCTGGGGAAGGACTTTTTACAAGGGCATGTAGTGACAGGATGAGGGGGAATGGATATAAACTAGAAGAGGGCAGGTTTAGAGTAAACATTAGGAAGAAGTTTTTCACTTTGAGGGTTGTAAGGCACTGGAACAGGTTGCCCAGAGAGGTTGTTAAGGCCCCATCCCTGGAGGTGTTCAAGGCCAGGCTGGACATGGCCTTGGGCAACCTGGTCTAGTGGGAGGTGTCCCTGCCCATGGCAGGGGGGTTGGAACTCGATGATCTTCAAGGTCCTAAACCATTCTATGATTCTATGATCTAATTTCCTATTTAGAGGGCCTGTGATGTGGTGATGATGCATTTTTTTATAACACAGGTATTTTCAACAAAAAACCAGAGGGGTGATATAGCACGTTCAAAAGGCCTAGAAAAATCATTAGATGTATTAAGCAGAAACCACAAGGTTGCTGTCAAAATACCCAACACACTTCCAATATTGTCAGTATAATTTTCACTTCTCAGTACCCACTCCTTTAGTAATGTCAACAAAAAATTACTTTTTAAATGTCTGTGATGTAGCAACAAAATGCAGTTTATTGGAAGATTAAAACTAGACCTTATCATGAAGAATCACTGAAAATATAAGGTTTTTTTTCCTCTTCAGTCTTTTATTCTTCACAGGACTAAGATAACATCCATGACATAGAAAGAGAGTTCTATTTCCTTTTGCCACAAGTGCATGCATGCATGACACTCATGCATTTCATAGCAGTTAAGCATTTTAATCCACAAAAAAAACCCCACCACTTTTTGAAAGAATGACTGTTAATTTACACAAACTCTATAACGGTAACAGCAGAAGACTCACTGTAACTCTAGTGATAATCTACTTCTCGTCCCAATTAGTAAAATACAATTAAGATGGAATACTTGGCCATTTGTCTGCATATTCCACTGAAGTTTATCTTGAGGCTAATCCCAATCCTCCAAGAGCACACTCAACACCAGAAATTAATTACTAATATGAATGACTCCTTTCCAGAACAGAGGACAATGCATAAAGTACCTGTGTGCAGCACTGTGCTTTCATGCAAGTAATTTAATTCCCGAGAGAAGTGAGGACTTTGTTCTAATTCATTGAGGCCACCCCCTTCCTTTTTTTCCCCTACTGCTTTTTAAAAAGGGAAGCTATCACTGTAAAACAACAAGCCACGACACTGGAGGCTGTTGTCTTCTGCTACTTAGATCAACTACAAAATTGGGCATAAAGCTTTAACTTGTAATGAAATCTTACTTTGCAGTTGAACAAAAAGTAAACCAAAAAACCCGTGTATTTTCTGAAATACCTGGATCTGATGACTGTGCCTTTTCTATCAGAACTTCTCGTATCTTCTCCACCCATAAATAAAGTATACTTTCACCAAGGTTCTGTCTGGAAGTTAAAACTCACAGTGAATGAAGAATCATTTTTGCGGAATTCACTTAGAAAGTACAACAAGTAACGTAGAGATTTCACACATGCAGAAATAGAACATTATAATCTAGTGAGAAAGAGCTTAAACAGGCTTGTGGAAAGTTCTGTCTCAGTAGCTCACTGGGTGAAACACATACCTGTATCATTATACACTCTCTTTGTGGCTTGCTTTTTTTTTTTTTAATTTTTTTTTTAACATTAAAAGCAGCAATGCTGGAGGAAGACAGGCAACTGATGGTAAGTCTCTGCCCACTAAAGAAAGGGAAAACAACTGCCAAATGAGTAAGTGGGACAGTCTCAGTATTTTCAACAGAACACTAAGCCAGGATGACCCAGCTGGGTCTGGGTCAGTTTTCTCTACAAAAAGTACTGTATGATGTGATGTCCTCTTTCAACAGCTCTGTGGCTGTAGGGGGCCCTTTCCCATGCTTGGGATAGGGGCTCTTCCTTGGAACAGCTGTACTTCTCTTCCCTGACAAGCAGCAGAGGTTGATCTTGGTGGACTGTGATAGGAGGTCAGTGGCAGCAGACACAGTGGAGCATTGGACTGATATGCTAGTTTGGCTAATAAGCAGTCCTATAGGACAGGGAGGTAAGGATTTAGGTCTAGGAGTCCTTACTCAGGGGGCCCAGGTATGTATTAAGGTACCATGGGAAGATGGGATGAACACATTTTTATGTCCATATTCAGAGTTAAGAAACACTGCCTTAATGTGCACCAGGATCCAAACAACCCAAAATATATTTTAAATGGTGTTAAAAAAGTTAAATTAAAAAAGTTGTCTTTGCAATTATATTTCAATATGTTTGTCTCAAAAACAAAACTAAAGATTCAGGGCCACAGGTTTCTCATTAATTTTATTCTTACTGCCACCATCTGGGGCACCACAAAACTACATATCAGTGATGAAATTACATTTTTAAACTCTTACTTTTCTTAATGTATACAGCACTATTGCTGAATACAATCAGAAATTCAAACAAATACACATATTTTAAGAAAAATATTCAAAAATAAAGAATTTATAAACTTGTAGCTCTGTCTTCAAAATGTGAACAGACTCCACAACAACTCAATGCTCTGATTCCATGCTGCTTCTTACCATACAGAAGCATTACTTTAATACATGAAGAACTATGTTTGTTTTAATACTGAAATTTAGATTAGATATTAGGAAGAAATTTTTTACTCTGAGGGTGGTGAGGCACTGGAACAGGTTGCCCGGAGAAGCTGTGGATGCCTCATCCCTCAAAGTGTTCAAGGCCAGGTTGGATGGGGCTTGAAGTAACCTGGTCTAGTGGGAGGTGTCCCTCCCCATGGGAGGGGGTTTGGAACTTCATTATCTTTAAGGTCGCTTCCAACTCCAACCACTCAATGATTCTAAAGATAGACTGAGAGAGATTAGACAATGAATAGTATTTCTCCATTTTGTGAAAATAAATAGCAATTTCTTCAGCTGTAACCCAATTTCAGTTTCTGCCTATTCACAAATTACACTTTGTCTGAAAGGTTACCTTCCTATGCTGCTATTCTTCTTGTCACTTGTGTCTAAGTCACGAAATAAAGCTTTGTATTGAATAAAAGTCTTACCAGAAGAATAAATGGGTGGGAAAAAAAACCCAAAACCAAACCCAAACATTTGCTGCATTTTTAGGAACTTTGGGTCTCCCAAAACAGACTTGTGATCTATAACTATCTGTTTATCTGAAAACTATTTAGACATTGGATAGATAAAAGGCTTTTACAAACACTGTGCATATCAGTGACTACTCCAGAAGGTTTTTAAACACGCTAAAATGATACATATGGCCTAAAGTACAAACGCATTCATTTCCTACTGAACAAACAAATGACAGGAAAACAGGCAAGGGCTCTGAACAGCAACTGATACAGACAGAACAGAGCTTCAAGGGACTAATCTAACTAGCACAACTTACCAGCCTACAAGGCTGCAGGGGAAAAGAAATGAGAAAGAGAAAAGCACTTCACAATCATGCTATTTCTCCTCACAGTCCTCATGTGGCAACTTGTGCCAGATGTTCAGGGCATTTGAAGAACCACATAGAGCAGCTCTACATCCAGTAGAGACTCCAGCAAATCACAGAATGGTAGGGGTTGGAAGGGACCTTCACAGATCATCTAGTCCAACCCACCTGCCAAAGCAGTTTCACCTAGAGCAGGTTGGACAGGAACACATCCAGGTGGCTTTTGAGTACCTCCGGAGAAGGAGACTCCACCAACTCTCTGCGCAGCCTGTTCCAGTGCTCTGCCACCCTCAAAGTAAAGCAGTTTTTCCTCATGTTCAAACAGAATTTCCTGTGTTCCAGTTTGTGCCCAGTGTCCCTTGTCCTGTCACTGGACACCACTGAAAAGAGTCTGGCACCATCCTACTGACACCTGCCCTTTAGATATTTATAGGCATTGATGAGATCCCCTCTCAGTCTTCTCTTCTCCAGGCTAAACAGACCCAGGTCTCTCAGCCTTTCTTCCTAAGACATATGCTCCGTTCCCTTGATCATGTTCGTAGCGCTCCACTGGACTTTCTCCAGTAGTTCCCTGTCTTTCTTGAACTGGGGAGCCCAGAACCAGACACAGTACTCCAAACGCGGCCCCACCAGGGCAGAGTAGAGGGGGAGGATAAACTCCCTCGACCTGTTGGCCGCACCCTTTTTAATGCGCCCCAGGAGACCATTGGCCCTCTTGGCCATGAGGGCACATTGCTGGCTCGTGGTCAACTTGTCCACCAGAACTCCCAGGTCCCTCTCTGCAGAGCTGCTTTCCAGCAGGTCAACCCCTAACCTGTACTGATGTGTGGGGTTATCCCACACTAGATGCAGGGCCCTATATTTGCCCTTATTGAATTTCATTGGGTTCCTCTCTGCCCAACTCTCCAGCCTGTCCAGGTCTCACTGTATGGCAGCACAGCCTCTGGTGTGTCAGCCACCACTGCCAGTTTTGTCATCAGCAAACTTGCTGGTGGTACACTCTGTCCCCTCATCCAGCTCGTTGATGAATATGTTGAACAAGACTGGACCCAGTACTGACCCCTGGAGAACACCACTAGTTATAGACGTCCAACCAGACTCTGTGCCACTGATCACAACGCTCTGAGCTCTGCCATTCAGCCAATTCTCAATCCACCTCACTGTCCACTCATATAACCCATGCTTTCTAAGGTTACCTTAAAGTATGTTATGGAAGACAGTGTCAAAAGCCTTGCTGAAATGGAGGTAGACAATGTCCACTGCTCTCCCCTCATCCACCCAGCCAGACATGCCATCACAGAATGCTATCAGATTGGTCAAGCATGATTTCCCCTTGGTGAATCCATGTTGACCACTCCTAATAACCTTCTTTTCCTTTACAATCCCATGAATCTGGATGGAGTTAAGGACAATCTCTGTTCTTCTTACTCCACTGAACAACTGTGGTTAATATGATCCCATAGAACTTTTCACTTAAAATCTTTGTGCATTTTTAACACTTCAAATTCAATTTTATTTGCTTATCTGTTGCTTAATTAGATAAGAAACACAGTTAATCAAAGTAACTGAGCAATTACATAAAAAACCCTCATGCAAGCTGAGCGCTCTCCTCAATATTTTACAGCATTAAAAAACATTACTTATGCAAGATGTTCAGATTTCACTATTTTCGGCATGACTGTGTTTCCTTATGACATATTTTCATTTCATTTAGTTTATATTATCTATGGGATCTGAAAGAATTAATTAAACCATATAAAATTACTACATTTACTACCCTATTTTCACAGCAATTCAAAACCACGTAATTTGAGTATTTCTAAATGTTCTGTTTATTCTCATGCATTCATTATGCATTGTTGTTAGCTGCACACTGTGATAATAAACAGTCCACTATGTTACAGATTCTAGTTAATAGATTCTACATGCGTTTCATTTGTTTTAAAACCTACTTATCCCCTAGTTGTCTTTTAAGAAAAACTGTTTTGCCACTTACGCTCCGACACAAACGTTTTCAGATCCTGCGGTTTAACATTCAAATGCAGAATATATGCAGAAATCTCATACTTCATAGCACCAATTCATAAGCAATCTCATAGATTCTAAACAGAGTCTATTCAATTAAGAGTCAAAATGAAGACTTCTATCCTTATAGAACACCAGGTCTAAACAGTATAAAAGAAATTTGTCAGAGTTTAACACAATTTTTCCTTGCAAAATGCTTAGTAAACACATGTCATCTTTAACTTTTAGATTTATAAAAGAAACTTGCTGTTTTATGGCTACTGCAGCAGTCACTTCACAACTACTAGTTCATGCAGATACTTAAAAACATATATTAAGCAGTACATGAAACTGAAAATAGTGTCTTCGTTTATTATATTCCACCATTCTAACTTACACATATATTTCTTCCAAGCTATTTGCTAGTTCCATATAATCTTGTCCTCGAAGCCAAGGAGCACTAGAATGGAAAGAAATACAATGTAAATTGTGCCCATATGCTGATACCAACATCTCAACAAACATTCATTTTAAATGTGATAAACACCTTGAAAATAAAATATTGTTAATCAATCCCACTTAACAAGATTCCAGTTGTAAATGTCTTGGTAAAAGCAAGATCATCAAGCTGTCCTTCAAGACTCCTAACTTTGGCTGCCTTTTCTTACCTCAGGTAAGAAAGCTGGACTTTTTCACAGCAGGCCATTGTCACTCCAGAGTCACCTTATGGATTATTAGCTTACCTTTCCAACTCCTTCAGCACCATAGCACCTATTCTATTTAGAATGACCTTTCAGTTCTGTACCTGTATCCTCCTGGTCTCATGTTAAAATATAAACTTGGCCTCAAGTTTACCTGCACTATTTTGTATTGCCTTGTCAATACTGCTGACCAAATCTTAGTAGATATGCTGTGTGTCATGCCCTGCAGGTCCTTCTATCATCCGTATCAGGGACCTGGCTTATTTGTCTCCATTCCCATCTTGTTTACATGACAGGAGACACGGTGAGAGCAGGGAAGGAAAACAGGAAAACAGCACATCCTATGGCTCCATCGCAACAGGAGTCAGTGCTCAGATTAAAAGCATGCCTTACAATCTGGAACAAGCATCCAGACAAGAGGGGTACACCCAAGGAAGTGATGAGACATCAGTGCCCAACACAACAGGCAGCAGCAACCATACCTCCACAGTCTAATTGCTGCCTTGCCACAAAATAATGCTGCAAGAATTACAGTTGAAGGGAGAGAGCAATCTGTCATAGGGAGCTCCATGAGGGAGAAAGAATAGAATATTCTTGCTTGAAACATCCCCCATCCCCAGTATAGTTTAATTCAAGGAGTCATCTTAACCAAACTTACACTGTAAACAATTAACAGTGGTAATTCAGAAAAGAAATGCAAACATTTGAAAGAAAATAACTCTCAGCAAGAAACTTCACTTACTTTAGTTGATAAATAGGTGGCTCTGAAGCTGGATATCCTGGTGGCAAAATCACCTGAAAGAAATTCAGGGTAAGTATTCACTGGACTACTCCTTGCAGCTAGCTGAGCTTTACTGATGGACCCTGACGTCATGCACTAGGACTACAATTAGTGTTATAAATGAAGAAAATAGTTGGCTATGTTGTTACAGAATGACAAGAAAACCTGAGTATCTTTATTTAGGATTCCAATAATGGTAATGCATGCAAATATTATATTTCACAGTGCAATTTTTGTGGATGAAGTGTCATGCAAAATAAACTGCAGAAGAAATTTGAAAGGAGCTGCATACATGGTTACTGGACCTATTTAAGTGTCACTGCACTTCCATAAATAAACACTTCAATGTTTCTTCCACTAAGTAAACTTCTTGTTTTCAGTTCTGTAAACATAAAGGAGCAAGCTACTCAGTTAAGTTGATTCAAATTTTGTTTTGCCTCCACAGTTTCCAGAAAGTAAATCCAGAAGCAACTGCGGCAGATTCATTGAGGTACCCTACACAAAGTCAATGTAACAGATATTTTAAAAATCAGTCTTTGGAGAAAAACATTGAAGGATGTGTAACTACTGAAAATGTCACAAGCCCAAACCATGATACAAGCACATTGATGCAAAGGAACAATCACTGGAAAGTCTATCACAGATTCCAATCGAAAAGCTCTTTAATACATCTCAGTAGACAATGAATCCTATTTAAAGGGTTTCATGCAGGCACAAGATCTTGCCTACATCTGTCCAAGTACAAATTCTGTGCCAAACTCCTTAATACCACCATACCTGAAGACAGAGGGTCCATTTTGGTTGATCCAGACAATCATTAATCTTAATACAGTAGATCTTTTCATCTTCATCAACAACACACCAATCTTCACCATATATGGATGAAAGAGCTTCAATTTCATCAATCTAGAAATACATTATGCAAAAATAAAACTCTCCCAAAGCCCACAACCTTGTGTGCCAATCACAGTTTAAAGTCTTGCTCTTCTACAGCTTATTTACAGATGTGACAAGATTCATGACACTGGAAGGCCACAAACATTGCGGATCCAGTCCCAATTCACAGTGTAAGTAAACTCTGCTCAGTTCTTCCATACATGCACCAGCTTTTGCATTCCTATGGATAATCCTGTAACTTTCAGCAGTGACAAGGTGAGCAAAGTGACATGGGGCAGCTACAACATATTTTTCCAGCTCCCAATCAGTGCTGCTCCTGGTTTGGGCCACTGAAATGAACAACAGATGCTCTCCCCCGCCTCTCCCTGAAGGGAGGAGGAAGAGAAAGAAAGCCTTATGAGTTTAAAAAGAAAGTAAACCACTTTAATGAAAATATTAATGAAATGATAAAAAGGCAATAATTAAATATATACAATATATACAAAAACCTATCAAGCTCCCAAGATGACGATCACATCACCAGCAGGCATGTGAAAGTCCCAGGCTGGACTCAGCAATGGATGGGAACTGGGTTACGGATCTGGATTCAGGAATGCAGATTAGGATCAAAGGCAAACAAATAGACAGAGTCCTCCTCGGACACTGACCATTGAAGAAAGAGAGCTGATCCTTTGATTCCCCAGTTTTTATACCGAGCATGATGCAGATGGGATGGAATACCCTGTCGGTCAGTTTTGGGTCACCTGTCTTGTCTGCTCCTCCCTGCAGGTGTCCCCTCTATGCTCTTCTGCTTCAGACCCTCCTTCGGAGCACATAACAAAGTTGGCTGCTCTTGGGTGTTACTGCAATACATTTAAGCAAGAGCCTCTCTGCATACCATTCCTTGGCATAAATTATAAACAATCAGGTATTATCACTCTGGAAGTGGACTGTCTTAAAAATACACCGTTAATTTTGGAGAGTTCAGTTGGTTAGAAGAGGCTTAGCTACAAAGTAAAATTACTGAACAGAAAATCGGTTCTGTTTTACCTCAAAGCAGGACACTGGGTCATGCCCCTGCAGGGGAAAGACCCCGAGGCCCTGGTACTAGCTCTAACCGAGTAAGAGCGAATAAAATTATTCATCCAATTCCCACAAAAACCGGAGAGCCACCTTCCACCTCGAAATTAAAGACACCTGAAACGGCCCTTCAGCGCCAACAAGCAGTCGCCCGTTGGTGCCTAAGCAAAGCGGACGGCGCTGCCGCTGGGACAGCACAGCGGCCGATGGGTTTCCTCACAAGGCCTGGGTTCACCACAAGCCACCTAAAGCCACCGCTGTCCACACGGCGCTCACACCCCCTGCCCGAAGAGACGGCCTCCGG
>NW_009648712.1:2751987-2761002 GCF_000708025.1 Charadrius vociferus | reverse complement strand
CTCCGGTTCTCTCAGGGCTGGCGGCGCTGACCCCGCTCGTCTCCGCAGCCGCTGCCTTGCCTTCCCTTCCCGCGGCCTGCGCTCCTTACGTACAAACGGTGTACCGCAGAGCGGGACCGTCCCATGGCCCAGACGGACCTGCGGACACCAAAGCACAGCTACATCCGAGCCCGACCCCCAAAGTAAGAGCTATTGGAGTAGTTTGGGGGTTGTTTTGTTTTTGGTTTTGTTTTTTTTTCATAAGTTTTCCAAAGCAGTGTCCCTGCCTATGGCAGGGGGGTTGGAACTCGATGATCTTCAAGGTCCTTTCCAACCTAAACGATTCTATGATTCTAAGATATTTTAAAAAATAAGAGTGGGGGGAAAGCCCGAGGCACCATCCTGAGAGATACAGTCTGTTTAAATTCAAGAGGAGACCTTATCACTCTCTACAACCACCTGAAATGAGGTTGTAGTGAGGTGGGGGTCAGTCTCTTCTCCCAAGTAACAAGTAATAGGACAAGAGGACATGGCTTTCAGTTGCACCAGGGGACATTTAGATTGGATATTAGGAAAAATTTCTTCACAGAAAGAGTTATCAAGCATTAAAACAGGCTGTCCAGGGAAGTGGTTGGGTCACCATCCCTGGGGGTATTTAAAAGACAGGGGGACACGGTGCTTAGGGACATGGTTTCGTGGTGGGTTTGGCAGCGTTAGGTTGATGGTTGGACTTGATGATCTTAAAGGTCCCTTCCAACCAATCACTTTCTGTGATTCCTTCTATGCCTTTCATCCCCAGTGCGCTGCCATGCGGCTCCCCTGAATTGTTCTTGCTTGCTTCTTGAAAGAAGGATTGGTCTCAAGTGATCTATTTGTTTCCAGGTTAGGTTTAATTGGTGTCCCAAGTAAAGGAAAAGTAAGGTATTCCTGCAGTAACTAGGTCAAAATGTAGCATTAATACATTGTTACAAAATCTACTTCTGTCATGGGTTGCCACAGAATCAAGATTACACTTGTCAGGTAGTATTTTTTCCTTATTACATACTATTTCTAAAATAAAGTGCATAAGCAGTTATATTTCAGTGACAATTTTACAGATACAGTCATTTTTCCTTTGCATTTGTGTCGCTCAAAATGAGTGATTGGCATTCTTAGAACTGCATAATTTCTTCTAAAAAAGGATTGAAAAAAAACCCCATGGGTGTTCCAAGCAGTTTTCATTACAGCTATAGAAATGCAGTTCATTTTTTTTAACATTGACAAATTTTATGTATCTTTTAAAGACAGTACTGATCAGTACAGATCTCTTTTTGCTTGAGTGCACAGTAGGGGTGCCACCTTGTTTGCCATTCATATCTTTTCTCCAATGTCTTTTTATACTGACTTAGTTGTGAAGAATTCAAGGTAAGCTTTGTTTTCTGCTTTCTGAAAAGCTGGAAGAAGCTGCACATGCTCTGGAGAACAGGATTAGAGTTCAGAATGATTGTGACAAACAGGGGACACGTAGTCAAAAAACAGCCACAAAACCAAACAGGATGCAATGAGCAGAGACTGTATTATCAGCACCGTATTATCAACTGCATACATTCAGGGTGGAGAACTACTGGTCACAGAGCAGTTCCACAGAAATTATTTAGGAGTTACAGTGAATCCCAAGCTAGGCATTTGCCAAAAGTGCCGTGCTTTTTCTTATCATGCCTGGGATGTGCAAACGCGTGATGTAATGTAAGACATGTGAGGTAGTCCTGCTTTGTACGGAACTACTAAAGCCCCAGCTGGAATTCTGTGTCCAATTTTAGACACTTCAAGAAGGATGTACACTAACTAAAGTATGGATTAAAGCAATGAAATAAATCACAAATCTAGAAAGCCTGAATTCTGAAAAGACTGGAGAGAAGGAGTTTGCTAGTTGAAAGAGAAATCTGAGAGAGGTAGCATCCTTATTATGCTACAGGTTGCTGCAGAGGAGTGAATACATTTTTTCTCCCTCTCAGATGTGGAAAAGATGTGAAGTAGAAAGATTTAATTTGGATGTTGGAGAGATTCAAATCAGATGCTACCGAGAATTTGTCAACAATGAAGTAAGTCATGCTGAGTGAAGGGGAGGGGTGATAATCATCCTTATTTACACACAGGCTGTTGCAAAGATGGACACAATACCATGTGCTGATTAAGCAACATGTTAACTCAGATTGCTGGAAGAAAGATTCAGACAGTTACAAGGAAAAGCTAAGCACTGAGTTTATTGAGCCATCATTACTCGAAGGTCTAAGAGAGGTTACGCCTGGTCAAATTTCATTTTGTCTTGGGGCAGGAAATTGGGATAGATTTCTGTGAAAGCAGTAATTCCTAGGATGCTTATGTGAACGCATTCTTGGGCTTGTAGTTCTATTGAAATTAGATTGCCACTATTAACTATGACCTGAACGTGAGAGGAAAAAGATGACAGAGATGGTAAAGAAGGCAAAATTTGGCTCCATGTTTAGACATACATTCAAGAAAATATTTAGTTTTCATACTCATATTTTGGCTTCTAAATTTTAATTAATTGGAATTTGGAAGTATTGAAGAACATGCATATTTTTGTATGCATATCAGAACTGTACAATGCTATTGATGCTCTCTGAGCCCAAAATCTTAAATCCCACATTCAGATTACAAGGATGGAAGTTTGAAAAAAACCTTTTCTTTTTTTCTTAGTTTAGCCAATCTACAATAATTGAAAAAAAATAAAACAGAGCTCTATCCTGATGTTGTTTGAATACCAATATAGCTAAATACATAACTTTACAGTTGTGAGATTATAAATACTAATGGTTGATCCATATTTGCTAACCGGAAAGGTAATTTTTTCCAAGATCAGTGAGGCTTCTTTGTCTTCAGTGTCACAGACAGAGTTGATTTAATTATTTCTGAAATAATAATAAAAATAATGTACCCAGTCTCAGGACATGATAAAAATGCACATTTTATCAGGCATAATCACATATTCCACTTAATTTAAAAAAAAAAAAAAAGAGAGAGAAGAAGAAAGGGATTTTTTAAACAATTTCCTGTTGACCAAAACATAACAGAAAATTTTAATTTACAAGGACCTAGAAAAAATAGCGCTGCATTTGTTCGTCCTAATGCTAAATTCCCCTATAAAGAGAACTATGAGGCTACAAGACATTTTTTAACTTTCTGATAGCAATCTCAATATAGTGCTTGTGCTTTATAAGTTGCTGGGTTTGACTTAGCTGAACAAATGAGTTTACGTGACTATACACATTTGCTATTAAATAACTTAAAGTTGTTATTGACATTTTGTAGGACTGTTGTCTATAATCCATATAAAAGCACTGGTATGAAGGAGTTTAGCAACCTACCATTGGGCTAGGAAGAAATTGTGCCAGATAAAAAGACAGAAAGAATAAATTAGAAAAACTGTATGGGCTGTAGACGTTTCTGAAAGGTTTCTGAGGACTCATTTCCTTTCATTGTCAGTTATATTTGTTATAAGTCTTATTATATTGAAATGGAGACAAATGTGGTTAATGAATCTCCAACATGTTTATGTGTACTAAATTAATAACAGAGTAGCTGAATTGATATGGCGCACAGGAGTATTTAACAGCTAATTCATTTCTTTGTCTGTCTGAAATAAAAGTTCTATTAAAGTAGGATATGAAAATACATAGCAATAGCTTTCAAACTTGAGATACCAGCAGAGTAGAGTTTACTGAAATACTTTGGGTCTTCTTTAGTACATAACTGAACCTCACTTTTCTTGGTAGTGAGGAGTATTCCAAACTAATGCGCTTCACAGAAATGCATGAAGTTTGATATTTAAAATGGTTACTAAATCTAACCTTTGGTCCATCAGTTCTGTCTTTGTGAACTATAGATAGCTAATGAAAACATCTAAAGCTCAAATCAAATCAATTAAGCAAAAAAAAAAAAAAAAAAAAAGACCCTGAAGGTCAGGAAGTGGCCCAAATTACTACAGGGAATTAAAATTCTTTGTTCTGTCTTTTCAGGGCAAGATAATCCACTGGGTAATTAATGATGCCTTTCTGGAACCAGAATCTAATCCTAGAGCACAAAAAGCTTAAACCAGATACAAATAATATTTGCATAGTTAAGGAAGTAATATTTACACAGACACCATAAATAAGAATAATGTCATTTAAATGCAATGTATGTAAAAGCTATCAACAATTTTGAAAGAAAAACTAATTAAAAAAAATAATCAGAAATCCTTTTTGATTTAGTTAAATGCTTATTACATTCTACTACCAAATCTGTCCAGAGGGGGGAGGTACATAGCCACATTTTTATGTTACCATAAAAAGGAACTCGCTGAAAATGCTCATTCTCTGTGTGTATAAAACTTCAGCTCAGGTGAGCTTTATTTGCTGCAAATTATTTTATCTCTGCTACTCTTTTTTTTTTTTTTTTTATTGCATGGTCCAAACCTTATAAACTTTAGATTTACTTAATAAACCAAGGTGTTACATAAATTATATTAAGAAGACAGTATAGAGTTTAACAGCACGTAAATGCTGATGAGGAATAAAATGCCACAGTTGATATGAGTGAAGAATTCCAATTTGTGAGTAGAAATCACATGTAAACATATAGCATGAAATTTTAACTTCACTAGAGCTGATGGGAGTTTGACTATTAACTTTGATGGGGGCCACAGTATGTAAACACAGAAAGATGAATCAGGGTTCAATGACAAATAAGTGAAATATATAGAACTAAGAAATAGGTAAGAACTAAAACATTGGAGTAAAATATCAATAACCTTGCTTGATTTTGTGTACAACAGTTCAAGCAGCATGGTGTATTTGCAACTTCTCTTTTATAAAAGAAAAGAGGAAGATTAAGGACAAATAAGGACCATGTCGTGTCATGTACTTAGTTCTGTATTCTGTTTTTAAGCAAAATTTTCTACTGAGGCTCTGCCAGTACAGTAGTTTTATCTTAATAATAGCTCAATGAGAGAATTTTGCTATAGTGACTTACCAACAAACCACAAAATTTTCTCTAATGTTCCACTTGCTTCCCCTCTATATCCAATATAAATCTCCATCTGGACCAGCCAATAAGGAACATTTAAGCACAAAGTAGTGCAGCTGATTTCAGTTTCACAATAATGTGAAAACTAGATTGCAGTCTTAACTGTCATTCATAGCTGTAAGGTTCACAGTTATAAGCGCTCCACATGCAGCTAATTTATCCTTTTGGAACTAAAACCAAACCAAACTGATTCAATCACAAGAACAAAAAAGTGCATTGAAAGAGCCAAAATCTTGGTCTAAGACTACATGTCTGGTAAGGCTCAGAAGTGTATGCACAGGCGGCTTCCACCTTGGTGAAGAACATTTCTTCTCTTTTAGCCACAATCCAGTTGTGTGTTGGCTATAGCAGTGTACAGTTGTCTTCTGTAGAGCTAGAGAAATCAGCAAGCTTTTCTACGAAGTCATAACTGCTAGCAGGTTTTAGGAGCCTCCTGGCAGAAGAGGGTCAGTGAATTCTCACATTTTCTCGTGCCATACCTGCATTCAGATGAAAAGGGCATGTTAAAATGAACTCTTCTCTATTACTTGATTCTTTTTTTCTGCTGGAGGATACCTCCAGAAACTGCCTGAGCTTGCGTCAGTGCTGCTTTGAGCAGTGAAAAGCATTCCTAATCTCAGCAGTTAATCCATTTTATACCATCTACAAATTAACCATATTACATAGTTCTTTCCTGCAAAGTATGAAATAAAAGCAACAGGCTCACCTCTGTAAAAATTCCTATTGCAGGCAGTTCAGAACAACATGAAAATTTGCTTTCATCACTCACCGGAGGTTGCTCTTGGTAACCCAGGGAGAGGTTCCACAGGAATCACATCTGAGAGTGTTAGCACATTAGTTAGTTCTCCCATGCCTGTCTTTTGCCAGCCTAGTAAGTAAAATCAGCAAGGAAATATGGCAAGGGCCTGTGCTTGCTGCACTGCTTTCCAGACAGAGTTGAGGAGATACTTTCTCAAGAAATGCAACCGGGGCTGCGTGCAAGCTACTAAGGAGCAAATTTGTAGTTCCTCTCTGGTGACTGTTGGTCAGTTAATGAACACTCAGTCATTACATATTTTACTACATAAAAACATATGTGCAACCTGTCATATCATTTATTACTTCCATTTATCATTTCCATGGGTGTACTCCCTTGCTAAGTTGTATATCTCAAAATTGACCAGTGTGCTCTAGTCTGAAGAGGAAGAAAACAAAGTCTCAGTGCAATAAAGAGTTACTGTATCATAAATAAAATTCTTACGTTTTATAGGGGGTGAAACATAAATGCCCAGTAAGTCTTGTCCCCTTCCAAGTCTGAAATATTTTCCAAAAGTTCTTCCTTAGTTCAGCCCTGGATAAACCACTAGCAACTGTGCAGGGGCAGAAAGGGCTGTAGGGAGGTGCTGCTCGTCTTCTCTCAGCTGCCAATGGTGCCTTGCAAAATGAGAAATGATCAGCATCTTGGCTTGTACAGTTGCTAATGATTACTTCAACCAAATAGTGTGGTTATTTTTTTTCAAGTAATGGCAATGAAGAGTGGTATTATTTCAAAATTTCCAGCTGAAATACTTCTAGACATAGGGTTTGATTGCCTGCAGCAATGAATTCAACTAGTTGATTATGCACTACACCCAGCAGAAGCTTCCTCCCTAAATAAGTTTCTCCTCGGGAAGCGCTATGGCCTCACAGCTTTGAATTCTTCAGTTGGGTTGCCCCATCGCCCCATCCCAGAATACAGCGTGATGTAAAATATACTATTCTGTGAAAATCATTGACAAAACAGTTCGATGAGCTCCGCGCAAGGCTGTTTGCCAGCGCATTCAGCCCTAACATGGGAAGCGTTTCATGCTTTCTGCATCACTAATTTCAACAGGTTATCTGAAAAAGGAAAGACATGAAAAAAGTGGTAAAAGAGATGCTCAAAACAGAAAGAACCCTTGATACCAGCAACACTGTTTTTCTCATTTCTGCACCTCAAAGTCCGAAACACACCGGGTTATTACTCTGGGATGTGCAAGAAGGCAAAACATCAGTGAAAAATAGACACTCCTTGAAGACGCTGGAAGCAGGGGGAGCGTAGTGATCCTGACCAAGAGACCACTGCACGTGGAGGAGTCAGTGATCCGTGGTACAGGTACCCTAAGCAGGCCCATGTCTGTGCCCTGCTGCCTTCCGGCCTGTGTTGTGCTGCACACATCTCTTGGTTGCAGGATGAACTCCACCAGCTCCTTGTCACAGAGGAGCCTGTGGGCAGCTCCTGCTTGGTGCAGGCGATTACACCACCTGCGTGGCCTTGCCTTTATCTAGAAGCGCAGCAAGTTCTCATGTGAACATCCTTTATGAATAGCTGTTATCTTGTAAGAAAATTAAAATATCTCGAATGACCAAGGGAGGAGCTTCCCTCCACAGATGGGACCTGTGCACCGTGTCGTGGGAGAAGTCCACCCAGGGTCTATCCAGTGCTGCAGGAACGTGGAGTTCACAGCATCTGAAGGCACATAAGATTTACTCGCTATCTGTATTACTCTATTCTGCCTTTTTCAAACAGGTATTTCATTAGGCCGTTTGTTGTTGGGCCTTTCTTACTGAGATTCAGAGAAAAACCCTGCACGGTCTCCCTCTCGATCCATTGCCCCTGCTCCCTGGAACAGCACGGGCAGCTCCAGTCTAACGGACGGGCTGAAGGGCAAAGCGCTGTGCTGTAACACTGTGCTGCATTGCAATGGGTTACAGAGTGGGGGCATGCCGATACTTTCATTTTATTACCAAAAAAAAAATAATAATAAATACAACGAAATAATATAAATATTTATATATAGTAGTTGTGTGTGTAAATGTAATACAAAATAGGAAAAGGGCAACACGCTTGATTTTACTGTGCGGTTGCCAGGAGCAGTTATGGGATTGTGAAAGATGCCTCAAAGCCAGAAGCAAGAGGAAGAAATAAAGGGAAAGAAGCTTAAACAGCCTCACAGGAGTGGCCGAGAGCATAGGAAATGTGACTGTGGGCACGAAACAGCTAGTGCTCTGAAAGTAAGAACAACGTGAAAACCTGCTTCTAAGGAACGAAAGTCAATGTGATCCTTCACTGAAGCCCCTCAGATGTCAGATGCTGAAGCATCCCTGGAAACAGGTCTCTCAACTAAAATAAACTAATTTATTGAAAAGCAGAAGTGCAAACACAGTAAATTTGCATTATCTCTCCAAGTGTGGAACTGTTCCTTCTCTTCTTCTGGTACTTTATTCTTAAAACATTAAAAATATATGCAGCTATAGACAATACAGAAAATATGAAACCTGCCTCATTATTGATGTCCCAAGAGTTTCACAAGAATTGCTCAGGTTTAAACTTGCCCACTTATGGAACAGAAGTTTCATCCTAATCTTCTGAGATAGTTTCTCATGGCACCTGTGCCTCCTGCCCTGTCTTTTCAGCGCTCCTTCTGCATATGACACAGACTCGGTCACGCCTCAACCCCACACAGCTTCCCTGCTTCCATCATAAATTCGTGCAGGATTTCAAAGGCACTATGGGCGCTCTCAAAAGGCAAAACCCCTCTCAGGTGCTAAAGGCAGAAAAACAAGGTGCCGGCTATTGGCTTCAGGTGAAAGGGGTAGTGGAGAATAAATAAGGGCAGGATGAACAGATGGGAAGGAGTGGTGGACCAAAGTTTGCCACTTTTTGTCCCCAGTAGTACCCAAACTCTTGCTCTCAGGTTGGTTTTGGCTATGCCGCTCGGAGTAGTGTTTGTATTCACCATTTCCTCTCACTCGCCCCACAGTTCTATGCGGGACTGAAGTGACCTCCAGGGACCCCCTTTTTTCCCCCCTCTGATGAAACATCGCTCCTGCCCTCTTACGGTCCTCTTTGGCGGCCGTTCTGCCCGGCCCTGCCGCGAACGCCTGCCAGCATCTCGGCGTTACCGCCGCCTGTCCGCCGCCCCTCCGTGGCTGCCCGGGGCAGAAGCAGGGGCTGGGGGGGACAGCCCA
>NW_009648712.1:2747062-2751033 GCF_000708025.1 Charadrius vociferus | reverse complement strand
GCCCCGTAGCCGCGGCGGAGCTGCGGGCGAGTGACCGGTGCCGCCGGGAGTGGTGGTCCGGTCCTCGCCCTGGGTCTGAGTGCACCTTTCCTATAGGCAAGAAGCGCAGTGGCTGTGGCCCGTGAGCCTGTCGCCTTAAAAAGAAAAAAAAAAGTGTTTCAATGCCGGTACTGAAACGAACTGCTGGATTCTAGACAGCCAGAGAGGACTCCAGTTATTTGCTCAGCGTTGGGCTTGCCTGCTGATCCGGTAAGATCTCGCACTCGCTCTGGTAAGCTTATGCAGAGCTCCTGGGCTGAAAGAAAATCTTTGATGTAACAGAAGTGAACTATGTGCAGAAAACAGCCAGGAGAACGCCTAAGAATGAGGATTAGTTTAAATAGTTATTGCCTTGGCAATGTTATTGAGCAGATACTGGGTTATTGCATCTGTGTTAATTGCTACTGAGCAGGCAGTAACTTTATTTTAGATAGGTGGTGCTTTCACGTGAAGTACCATGAGACTGTGTCATAGAAGCACGTTCAACTTCTAACTTCTAGAACCCTTTAACTGAAGATTAAAATAGCTACTTTTTAGATAACATCATTCATGCTTCTAGTACTGCAGCTCTTCTTGGAGCAGCTCCTGTCAGTGCAGTGTGGTGTGTGGGTTTGTAGACAGGTTCTGTCTGTTTGTGTGGTTTGGTGCATTTTGTCCTCCTCCTTTACAAGCTTCGCTTCATAATGTGTGCATGCTGGGACATGTATGAAGTCTTCCTGAGCAAGTATCATCCTTTCCTGCAGGAATCTAGTTTTCATTGCTGGAGGGAGATCTCCTGAAATACTAGTCAGTGCTGTGCTTTTTACAAACCTTACTATTTGTTACAAATAGAAAACTTCCTATGCAACCAGTAGCTGCTGACTCAGAGCCTCAATGTTACAATTGGGCAGTGCCAGTACTGCTTCTGCTGCTTGTCAAGCTGCAGCAGAGTAAAAGCCAACCACATTCTGGTTAGCATGTATTGTTGCTGTTCTGGGCTGCGTACATGGCAGGAGACCTCAGCAGGAGAAAAAAATCAAAGAAAAAGCAAGTGGGTCATACCAATAGTGCTGCCCTGTGGATGGGGATGGCACTTTAGGCCTTCGTAGACCACTTTGTGAGGAAAAACAGCTTTGTTTGCTTGAACTCTTTCCTAGCAATTGGGTGAAGTTGGTAGTTTGTACATCGGTAGATAGGTGGTGTCCTGGTTTCTTCTAGTGTTCAGAGTTAATTGTCTTTCTAGTGATTGCTGTGAAAGGAAGGTCTATAATGAATACTGTTTTAGTTGTTGCTAAGTGATGTTTATACTTTTCAAGGACTCTTTTTCAGCTTCCCATAGACGCTGAGAAGGAGCATAGACAGCACAATGGAATGGCCAGTGAAATACTCTATACCATGGACATCATGCTCAGTATATAAATAGGGGTTGGCCTGGGGGTGGTGGGCTGTGATCAGCAATCACTGCTTGGGTCAGGCTTGGCAACCAATTCACTAGGTGGTGAGAGGGACTTGTGTCTTGTATATTCTTTCACTGTTATTATTATTGTTATTTCCCTTTGCTGTTCTTGTTCTATTAAACTGTCTTTATCTCAACTTACAAGGTTTTTTTCCTTTCCCCTCCTTTACTCCCTCCTCTCCCAACCCTTCTGGGGGGTGGGGAAGAGGGGGTTAGTGAGTGGCTGTATGGTCCTAGTTGCTGGCTGGGGTTAAACCATGAGAGGCAGCCTTTTGTGGTGAAGCATTCTACAAAACTCCCTTAAGCAGCTGTGCTGACAGGGAGGTAAACTGGGCTTTCTAGTCTGTGTTGGAAACAACCCCTGTGTGAAGACAGATACTCTAATAGCGTGAGAACATCGCCCTGGCATAGGTCTCATAGAAGAAGATAAAAGCGGAGCATCTCAGTGCTATTTTTTATACCTTCTTAAAGGATAAGATTCAATTAGCAGTCAAGTACTGCTCCGGTAGTCCTAATGAGTTCAATGGAAGTGCCTTGCAGTCACATCTCAGTTGCATATATGGCACTAAATATTGTTCTTGTGTTGTTTTCTTATGGTATACCAGTGACCGTAGAGCCTAGCATACAAACCTTTCAACAGCACAAGGTGTAAAGATGAGCTGTGAAAGGCAGTTTAACCTATATCAGCCTATTAGTGGAATGAGGTAATGATGGCAACACCGCTGACTGATGTCTGCTCTTGTAAGTAGCTAGCAGCTTTGTTTATAGGCAGCACAATTCATATAGATTAACCTGCTAGTAGTATCTTACAGCTAATAAATCTGAACTAAACTATTACATTTCTCCCTCAGTGCTGATGATCTGGCTTGGTACCTCAAAACTGGTGGGTAGGGATTTTGGAGCTCTCTTGGTGATGGGTCATGTGACCAAATAAACTCCTGTCTGTAGGGGAATGCAGGTGTACAAAGTGCAGTTGTAAGCGCATAGTGCTTGAGTGTCTGTGTATAGATTTCTTTCTGTACTTTAAATTTGCCATTAAAACTTCTGTTGGTGTTTGCTCATCTCCATTATACAGCAAATCCTGTTGCTTAAAACAGTACTTTCAATATTTCAAAATTGTGCTGTTCTGTTAAGAGCCCCTGTGCTGCCAGCTTAATTTAGGTACTTCTTTTCGCTTGTTAGCTAAAACTTTAGGTTCTGCATCATTTGTCTGATGAATAACTGCACACAGATTCACTTTCCAGCTCCAACTGTAGCAACATTTTCATGCGAATGATCCTCCTAACTATGACTAATAGCCAGACAGTCATTCTTCTGCATCATTGCATGCTTCAAGCTTACAAAGTGTATTTGAAATTGGAGGCTTGGCCTAAACAGCAAAGTCTTCAGGGACTAAACCAGTGAAGCAGACCTTTCTTAGCCATTTTACTATGCGTGTCACTCCACTGGTAATGTTTGCTGTAAGAGTACAAACAAATTGGTGATTTTAACCCTAGTGACTACCTGGGGGGAGAAAAAAAATCATGCAAGTAATTTTACACAGTGATTCAGCTTTCCATGTATCTTAAACTGTTTAAGATTCTGCTCATGCACATAACTGGCCTTGCTGCATACAAGAGTTGTGCATTTGGATAAGCTTCTTGGTTCGCTTCCCAAGCAGTCTTTTCTTCCTTCGCATCAATATCAAATGGAAACTGCAGCTTCTTAATGTATTGAGAGTGCATCGCTATTCATACCTACTGTGTATGTGGGATGTTGACAAATGATACGGGGTATTGATAGGAGTATGTTTCTCTCATCATTTAAGAGATGGCTAAAGAGAGATTGTGCGGGAGGAGGTGAAAATGAAGGATGAGTTTTGCTGCTGTTTCTTTCCCCATCCCTGACTGGTAGGCCAGCAAAATGAGCTCTAACTATTCTCTTAGCTTTTGTCTGTACGATTCTCAGTGCTGCATCCTATATCTGCCTGAGACAGTATCACTCGCCTTCAGAGAAAGTATTACAGACTGATAATGCACTAATATGTTTGATTTTGATCTTTCTGTAGACGCTGGTAGAACTGATTCACTGAGTAAAATTATACCTGCCCCAATGAAAACAAACTGTGCTGTGTTGCCTCAGACAAGTGGATAGACTCCAGTTTAAAGGAGAAGGTAGCTTCAGGGCTCGAAGCATTACTAGAAGGACTAGTACTGTTTTGTTTTCTAGTAGAACTGAAAAGCAGGCACAAACAAGAGTATTCTCTAACCGCTGCTGGAGAAGGCGTTTGTATCCTGTGTCTGTGGGAGATTGCAGGTGACTGATCTGGTCTGTTCTGGAAGCGGCTTGCTTAGTTTCTCTCCCAAATTCTTTGAAAATTAATTCCATTTCTCCCTTTGCTGATTGAGCAAAAGGTAGGGGAAAACTCTTCTCTGTATTGCTAGCACTTTGGCAGTCTGTCCTATTCTGGGCTTCTGTCTCAGTCTTGAATATTACAACATCTGTCACTGTTACAGGC